>NC_088603.1:101340077-101380077 GCF_036013475.1 Columba livia
TTTTTTTTTTAAAAAAAAAAAGGATTATTGCCATCTCAGTTATATGATTGTGAATTTTACACCCAGAATATCAAACACTAGTTTCTACTTGAGTTCAGCTTTATAGACAGCTACTTGTCTCTAATTACAGACCAAGCTGATTTTAATAACAGCATTATTTTTCTGAAATGAAGAACATAAATGCAAGTGCATGTATTTGGCCTCCATTTGGGCACTAATTTATCTTGTTGCAGTTGAAATAAGAAAAAAAACCCACAACAGGTTATATTAAATATGACTGACTGTCATGTGCTGATTTTACTGTGCAGAAGGGCAACAACGCCACAAGTGCTTTGCTGCTACCAGACACCACTGAGCTTTGCTTCATGGGCTCCACTTCAAATCTCCTAATGTTTGTGGCAATGTCATAAATTTCGTAAGCTTTGGAGGGTGGGTGAACAATGTGCCAGGTAGCATTGGAGTACAGGATACACCTTGAGTTATATATTAAAGGCTCTTGATATCAAACTCGTAAGAAAACAAGCTCCATGAAAATGAGCAATTCTGAATCCTCCATGTGTCCCAATCAAATGTCCTTCTTGTCATGTAAGAGTAGTGGCTGTGGGAGAAGGGAATTAATGCTCTTTATCATTAAATAAGGTGTCTGTTTTAGAATAACTCACTTTACCACTGCATGTGCATTAATGTCTCTACGCATGCCTTCTACCATAGTGACCTGAAACTTCCAAGGGCCACAGCTGGACACAGAGTAAGAACTCGGCTGCATTCATCTTCCAGTTCTATTTCAATCTCTCTGTGCTATTCTTGTAGTAAAAAAGCAGCATTAAACACTGCTTTTAGTCACAAAATAATGAAAAGCAGCCTCCATAAAGACAAATTTGTGTGTTGTAGCATCACTATCAGCTCCACCATAAAGGATGTTTCAAAGATTAGAGCAGCCGATATGCTGTGCCTCTAACAACCCCCGTCCATCTCATTCTTCTGCAGAGAAGAGGTGGCAGTTTCATATTTTGCCCTATTGGACTCCAGAAGCAAAGCTTACAAAAAACAGCCTTTATATTTCTGCCATTTAACTGCATCAGAGAGCACTGTTAGGCCTCACATCTGACCTGAAATCAAGATGTCCAGCTGCTCGAAGACAAAGCCGGCATGCTGATTGTGTCCAGTAACTTAAGGAATAAGCTAACCTCCAACAGCACTGTTATTTATAAAATAGAGTTTCATTTTTCTAGGAATTCTTCCTCCAACGTATTGACTACATCAAGCCCCATGTAATTTGTAACGTCACTGATGTTGATTTCTAAATCTAACACAGCTACAGTTTAATTAAAGGTTTTATTGTACCACTTTGAGAAATTTCAACAAAGATTTCTTTCTGTGGAATCATAGCTCAGATAAGAAAACAAAAATGCCAAAACCAGAGTAAGTTTTCAACTGCACACAACACATAAGCCCAGGCGCTAAGCTGCATAAGACACAACAACCGTACAGTGGTTTTCCTTCTTCTGCTAAAGAAGTTCAAGTCCTTGTCTTAATATTCAAAAGCCACCAATACACTGCCCCTTTCTAACTTCTCATAACAGTGACCCACCATGACAACTATGTTCCACAAACACAACATTCAACTTTAGAACAAAAGGGCAGCATGACACTGAAGAAGACACATTGTATTTTGCAAAGAGCCAAACAACTCAGCAGAACATATTTCCACATGCGAATACTCTTCGTATTAGCTTTTTCCTCAAGTATTTCTTTGTATATACACAGACAGGCTGCAAAAAGGAAATTAGGAAATAGGCACTGAGAAAATTTGTTCATTTCTCCCAAAACGGCAAAATAATCTACTTAAACTACTCCAAGGAGAGGATTTTTTATTTCTATTTACAAATTCTGTATTTTCCTGTGTATTACCCAAAACACACAGAACATGAGCCTTCAGGTAACCAAAACGAAACCAGAGGCAGGAGGCTCTTGCAGGCAGGACATCAGCCATTAGAGACAAGAGCTTATTCTGGTAGCAGAGGCTTGCGAGGTCCTGTCACACCAAGCATGCAGCATTGATGCTGAATTGCGGGGTTGGGTTTTGCATTCTATTTATTTTATTTCCTCCTCAGGCATGGGTTCTGTATGAGAAAGTATAATATTGACAGGTGTTCAGATTGGTGAGAGAGAATTATCTGTGGCTGCCCAAAAAAATGAAGACAGAAAACCCATGCATCTTCATATTTGCCAAACACTGGCCACAATTAAGACCTAAAACTTCACAAAATATAAGAATTCTCTTTTACCAACCACAGACACAGATTAAGTAATTAAAATAGCTAGCTGACTAGAATCAACTCATGAAGTTGCACTGTAACTTATCATCCATGCATTTTACATGTATGAATTCATAATGTTGTTACATTACATCAAGCTATAATATTTGAAATAGCAGCACAAGGTATGCTATTATTGCTATACAAAGTAACATGAAACATGTTAGGATTTAAGAAGCTACATCAGAAGAAATATTCTATTGATACCATATTGTAAGAAATTCCTTAAGCAGACCCATTTTTAGTCAAGTTGACCACCAATTTTGAATACCTTACCATATACTATTTATTCTAACAAATATGATATAGTTTTACTTACAAACTAACCTGACTTAGGGAAAAAAAAAAAGGCATACAGTGCAGTATCATACAGAATCATCAAAAATAAGCCTGTTGGATACAAAACAGGACTTCATTAGATAAGGGACTAAATTGAGGAGCCTGCGAGAAGAACAAATAGAACAAAACTCAGATATCCGTCAAAATACTGGAGGAGCACAAGGCTGTGAAGCTTTTGAAGTTGAACAACTAACAGCTGTACCAACTACTTTCATATATGTAGCAATCCCCACAATTTTATGACTCTAGTTTAAAAAATATTGGTATGGACATGATACTTCTGTTTTGTACAATGCGTAATAATTGTTAAATAATTCATACATTGTATTTTTTGGAAACAGGTAAAAAAAGATTGTGTTCAAGTCTATCTGAAGCCAAGGCCATTTCTGTAAGCAGATACAGATGGTTGAAGGAGCATGGAATTTCACAAACCCAGCCAAAAGACAGTAGAGAAGACCAACACAGAAAGTAGCCACCAAAAACATGTGAAACCAGAAATTCAGTGGATCTGCAGCAAATATAGCCAGAGGGGGCTTGGCATGTCCTATGCAAACATCAATCTAAGCCAAACGTGAAGAAGAACAATAGGACAACACCCAGAGTCATGGACACGTTCTATGTGCTCCACCCAATTTTTGCTCGGACCACAGAGCAAAACCCAGCAAAACAACGGCTAAAACGGCTGGGTTTTCTTCAACACGTTCCTGAAACAAAAACATCCAGGAGAGAAAGTCTGAGCAGCAGCGTTGTCACCTGGCTGGCATGAGCAGCCCGTCTGATCACAGCTCCAGTCTTGTCACTGACAATCACCCTATTAATGCCGTCTTTTAAAATCTATCTAGGGAGACTGATACAAAATCCAGAAAGAGATTAGGAATACAGCTGTCATAACACTGTGAGTGAATCATGCGAGCAAACTCTTTATTTCACAAGAAATTGGTTATTGCAATTGTGAAGCTGAGCTGGAGAACCTACCCTCATGTCAGCTCTCACAAATGAGCAGGAAAATGCTCCCTGCACACATGTTCCTGACCCAAGGGACAAGCTGGTAACTCAAATTTGGTATTTTCCAAGGACTACGATCTCAACTAAATTCTCAACTGCTTGGAAGTCCTACTGGGAAGTTTGGCCATTGGTATCTACAAGACAGAGTGAATCACTAAATAATTGAAATACTAATGCAAGAGAAATTCATTACACTGATTAAACCACTACTCTTACTTTACTAAACTAGTACTTCGGAGATTGAAACCTCTTATTACAAAATAAGGACTGGACTATATTATTACTAAATTATTACGTTATTAGCAACAAAGCTATGAAAAGCACTCAATGTTTTCAAATGCTCAATAAGAAAAATCCCATTCATGGTCAAAAGAATTCATACAATCATGAACAAACCAAAACTTTGACTTGATAATAACATTATAAGTACTAGAACCTCTGATTACAATGCAAATACTGGACCAATTAGATATCTTCAAAGTTATTATTTTCATATTAGGTTCTGAATTTGTATGCGATAGAGTTAGGTAGCTACAAGAGACAACAGTCTAGTAGTAAGTTACATCTTAGTAAAGTGATTTTGAACTGCCAAACTGCCATTGTTTGAAAACTGAGCAACTAATTAATATTTTTTCAAACTCACTGTACATGCATTTGGTTAAACTCATATGACCTGTCCAATAATACTGCTGGTATATATCACTCGTGGGAAGGGAATAAAGAGCAGTATAAAGAATGACAGTTTGTATCAGCACTGAAATCACCTACTTTGACCACAAAAATCTGCCTTTCTAACAGATTATAACCTCAAATTAGCCAGATTCCTTGATGACCGCAATGCCATGTGTTGATTTACATTTCTGATACTGTCTGAACTATTTTCTGGTATTACTATATTTTGTATAATTTCTTAGCTGCTTTAGCTAATACAGTTCATGCAATTATAACAATTGCCCAATGTCTGTACTAGCCAAGATATGCAGAATCAAAGAAAACTGCAAAACCGAGGAGAAATCTTTAGTTAAGTTGGTTAACCATCGTTTTATAATGGGCCCACACAGTTCATACCCATTTATACAAACATTCGCTGATTGCTGGTTAACACCAGCATGACAATTATTCACAAGCTGACGGAAGTTCCTGCCGAAATTCAGTGATGTCTGGGGTTAGCTTAATCAAACAAAGGTTAAGATGAAGGTTTATTTCTTTAGTAATAAAGAATCCTCACCACCCACAACAGCATATATAGAAAATAAATTTTGCTCCCTTGGGCACAAATACCTCCGCTCAATGAACAATGGCTTTCACTCCGCTAATTGGAGAACAGAGAGGTAAAGGTCATGTGTAAAAACAATAGGGGATATAAAAATAATGCAAACTAAGGAAATTACAGCATTTTCCAATTGTCAGTGTGACAGCTACCAGTGAGAAATAAGGACATCAGACACATGTGCCCCACTGTGCCGGCTGGGTAACAAGACAGTCTGCACTCCAGCGCACTGCCAGCGTGCAAACGCGCTTCCTTGCGAGGGACAACGGGACTATGCCCCAAGAAAAGTAATAATCTTCTCGAGAATTATGTTGACCTGGAATTTAACTGATCATTTCAATAGGAGGAAAAAGGAAGAGGGAGGAAAGGATGAAAACAGGAAAGAAAAAAAAAAAAAGGCTTTGAATTAGGTCATTGAAGTGCAACCACTTGAACCATTCTTCCGGCCTGAGTAAATGAATTTTAATGCTCTTCTCGGTTCTTGTTCATATTTAAGTACTACCTTGTTTAGCAGTTTTGTTGGATGAAAAACAAGAGCAGGGATTTGAGTAGCACTGTGTACTTAACTTCTTTTCCACGGATTAGAATAGACAAACTCAAATTATAGTAAAACATTCAGAAAAATATTACATGCAGGCAAACTACCATTTAACTTTTTGAAATATCTGTACATCTATAGCTGTGTCCTTTTCTTAATTCACATGACAGATGCAGATGTTGTTTTTAGTAGCTAGCTCTCAAATTTATTTATTTTTAATTGTTTGTACACAGGTTTCAGACCACATTAAAAGAAACATTTTCAAATGAAATTATAGTAAGAAATTTTTAATCAAGTTTCCTTCTTCCTCCTGTTCTTTTTCCTTGCATTTATTTTAAATAGTTGCCTTGAAAATGCACATACTTCTGAAAAGCTCTAGATTCTGATTTTCTTTAGACTTGCGAAAGGTTGTCATGTTTCAGCTCTTTTCCCTCTACTTACTTGTCCAGCCTTCAGTGTTCTAAGACATGCACTTAAAGGATAATAAAAGAAGACCACATTATGTGTCAAATTAGATGTTGTTGATACTTGCTTTAAGTGTACATGCACTGACATTCTGTTATGGATCAGCTGCCGGACAATAATACTTGCACATTCCCTGCCTGACAGATTGTTCTGTATTTTGTTTGAGATGCTCTAATGTTTTTGACGACCCATACAAGGCCACACATTTCAGCAAATTTTCCAAATTAATACTGAGACCAGTTTACAATGTTTTCTTCAGTGGCGCTCACTCTTACTGATTGTGTCCTAAATAATAAACCATGGCCTCAGGCAGTTTTTCTCAGAATGTTTATGATGAGAACTCATTCATCTAAATCTACTGGCCAATGGAATAAAATAAATCAAGAATTTCCCAAAATATAACAATATTTGTGTTCTCTAGATAATTGATGACTGCAGCTGCACTAATTAAAACCCATGTGAGTTTCATTAATCTTGGTCACCAGGTCCAATTGCTGTTCACCACACCCTGATCACTGCATATTGCCCTTGTGTCACATTCAGGTAAGACCTGACTCTTAGTTAGAATCTCGCAATATCATTATTATGCCTTTAAAACCTGAACTATCATATCGTGCATATATCTATTGCGCATCCAAGCGACTTCCTTCATAGCAGGTAAGCTCAATAATAAATTTAAAATATTACTTAACACTAATTTATTTTCAGTAAGATGCTTCCAGTACTCTGCCACCCCAAAGACAACAATAAGGCTGGAGAAGGGTAAAGACTACTTGTAATAAAAAAATTCTCCACTCAGAGGGGGAAACAAAACCCCAAAAATAAATCTTTAATGTTACTACAGTGGCATTTTGTTTGCATACCTACACTTTTCTCTACTGGAAGTCAAACCTACATCTTCGCTAGAGTATTTCTAGGTAATAGCTGTATCGATACATATATTTTTCTGTATCAGAGAACATTTTTATAGCTGGAGATATGCTTTGCTTCTTAAAGAAAAAGAAATGTGTCAAAAACTTGTAGTTCAGATAAATATCTACAGAAATAGCTATAACTAATGTTAATAACTAAGCTGCCTTGCAGATCATAAATACTAGGAAATATAAATAACTCCTAGAGACAACTGCACAATCTATATTTGAGGAAAGGCAACATTTGAGTAATCAATCACATGAAGCCAACACTGTCATAAGCTGAGTTTATGAAAATACTTGTAAACATTTATTAAATGTAAATCCCTCTTCAAAATGTGTGTTATCTGAGATCCCCATTTTTTCAGGCAATTTGGAGTATGTAATATACAGTAGCTGATGAATATACAAAAGCCTTGTTGCTTCCTGTTGGTCTCTCAAAGTGCTGGCAGCAATACAATTTCTTTCAAACTAATGGCACAAACAACATGTTCTAGAGAAAAACTGATAAAATTTAAAATCTGGCTGCATCATCCCTACCAAACAAAATAATTCCTGCTATTAGCACTACTTCTTTTTCAAGAGTAAGGAGTATGTTTTGCTTTCATTTGCTGATTGAAGTCAGTGGAATAAATAACAACCCATTTAACGGGAACATGATTTGGACCATTATGTACAGGCTTAATTTTTACACCATGGTAAAGTTTTTTCAAAATAACTGAAAAGCTGACAGGCAAACTTAATATATGCTGCACTGCAAAATGCTTCCACAGAAAAGCTCCATGCTTCCTCTTTGGAAGGTGCTTCCTATGTCTGGGAAGTTACAGATCTCTCCAGAGAAACACTGCTGGGTGCCCACACCTGCGACCTTGGGCACATGTAATTTGCTCCTCTCTAGTTTTCTTTCTTTCACAGTCTCTGGGCAGCCAGTGCGGCTCTGACCACAGAATCACAGAGTGGTTGGGGTTGGAAGGAACCTCTGGAGATCATCTAGTCCAACCCACCTGCTAAAGCAGGTTCACCCAGAGCAGATCACACAGGAATGTGTCCAGGTGGGTTTTGAATGTCCCCAGAGAAGGAGACTCCACAACCTCCCTGGGCAGCCTGTTCCAGTGCTCTGGCACCCTCAAAATAAAGAAGTTTCTCCTCATATTCAGATGGAGCCTCCTGTGCTTCAGTCTCTGCCCATTGCCCCTCATCCTAAACAGCAACTATTTCTCCTTATGGATAGTTACTGAACATACTCAGACCTAACACTCATGGACCAGTGTTCTGTTATCTGCTCAACGAATTAGCTCCAAAAATTTCTCCAGGAACTGAACATAAGCCAGGCAGGATAGATTCCCAAAATGAGAGACAGTAATGCCATCGGTAGGGCATTACTGGATGCCATAGATAGGACATTTGAAGGTCTGAGAAATAACATGGAAATGATGTTACAGAGCAGCCAAACAAACCAATTTCTTCTGATGGCGAACTCACATCTCAGCAGGGACTGAAGACCCAGTCAGTCCACACTGTTTGCAGACCACACCCAGCCTGCAAGGACAACTCATGAGGCTCATGGCCTCTTTTGAACATCACCTTTCCCTGAGAGGAAGCTCAACAAACCCATACACAAGGATCCAAGGCCATAATAATGCAGATGAACTATGTTGCTGAGTCAGTTCTAGCCTGGTCTCCATCTTTCCTGGTATATCTGTATTTTCCTCCCATGCCCTACAAGTGAAGAGCAGCCACCCTCACTACAAAGTAACTACAAATCACTCACATTATAGGGAAGAGTTGCTGATACGTAAAGACAAGACAGAAGCTAAGTACAGGTTTTGAGAACTGTTCTAATGGCCACATCAAGCTTTTTTGTACTTTTCCTGGTGAAACAGTTTAACCAAGTAACTTCTTAATGGGAGTAGCAATCTTATCTACATGGGGATTTCATTATTCTTTTAACACAACATACAATGACATAGAATGAAAATTCAAAATCAAAATTAAAGATAATCTAAGCAACTGTTTGTATCCTACAAAGTAATAAAAATAAAATTGATTATTTTTGCCACAGGATCTTTTGGAATGGCCATCTATTCTGTTGTTGATGATAAACTCATATATGACATTTTGGACCTCTGCAAATAAGCAGATGTTGTCATATGGCTCTAGTGCCAGCTCTGGTCAGAACACGTAGGTGAAAAAAGATTCACATATCGCAATGGTTCAGAGGCCTGGCTGGGCAAGTTGTTCCTAAACAGTGGTAGACATCCCAGCAGGGCTAACTGAACATGTTCTGAAGTGATTTTTCGAATGGGCTATGTATCATTTAACAGAGTTTTCACCTTCCAATTTTGATCCTCGATGGGCTGTGTTAATATATTACGATATTACGAGTCCAAGTCTGAGTTGCTTTGAAAGGAGCAAAAAAATATTAATTGATCCAAGAGAATGTATGGCACTCTGCAATAGGAACACTAATTTTCTGACTCCTATAACTCATAACTGGTTGAGTTCATTTCAGTCAAATTCCTGGCAGAGACCAAGCCTGGAATACTTCAGTACACAAAGTTTTTTGAAGTGTTATGAATGAATGAAAAAAGAAGGGCACAAACAAAAGTCTTTTGCTTCACTACAGCATTCTCCTTGCTGTCCTAACACCTCTGCTAACTGAGGTATTCACAAAAACTAACACCAAACTCTTACATTCAGTTTAAATTTTCCTTCATCCTCTTCTATTTTTTTTTGGAAATCCAGGTATTCCCAATCTCATTGAAGCACCCTATTTCCAAATGCTTATATGCTGTCAGTGTCTGTCAGTACCTGACACGCTTTGTTCCAACTGCCCATATCTAAATAAATATATTCTCTTCTGTTTATCTAACACATTTCGGTAATAAATGTGTCTCTTTTTCACTAAGCACAACTTCTATTACCCCAAAATGAGCAAAATAGGAAGAGTTGTTTCAACAGGGCTTTCTGAGTAAATTGTGTTTAGCCTGTGTTCAGATACATTCAAAGCTGAGCTATAATTTGACTTTGCTTTGTCAATGCCATGACACCGCAAATGTTAGCAACAAAACATTATGAAAGTATTCTTTTTCAACAGTCTCCTGAACACTGCATGTTTCTGATACCTGTATTTTAGAATACTTTTCCATATGGCTATCCACTCACACTTTCTTAAGAAAATTTCATTTTCCACCCTGCTCATGTCTTTTTTTACCTCTGGGTCACTTCATATTGTTTCTTTACCCATTCGTAACAGCAAAATCTACAGATTCAGTATCATCAGTTTCATCCTCTGTTCACTGGTTTTCACTTCCATTACACACAGTGCCTATGAATTTGCCTCATATACAGCTTGCATAATTTCACTAAGTTAAGCTCACCTATGAGTTTGTATTTTTTTCCACTCTGAATATTAGTATCATATTATCTACTGCACCTCACTGTCAATCCTCATTTGCTTTCTTTTCTATAATTTCTATAATTCCACTGGCTCAATGGCACGTAACTTACTTTCCTGAACTACTTCCGATGCATGTTTTTAGACTTGTTTTCTAAGACACCAACCCTTTTTCTCCTCAAGCCCCAAAGGGCAGAATCATATTTTAAGGAAATTGCTGCAGAAAAAACAAACTGCAGCTTTAGGGTCACCCGCATGGACATGCTTGAAATTGTACCCAGTAGGCATTCCATTTTCATTGCAATCGCTATGGGGCACACTGCAACCACTGCAGCAAACCATCAAGGATTTTCTTGTGTCAAGGTCAGTCAAATCCATTGCACAATCCACTTATAAAATTTATGTTTTGTGTCCACTGCTGCTACAGGTAGGCTGTTCCAAAAACCTCACTGCTCTAAAGATTTAGAAATCTTTCTAGCATTTTCAGTTTCTTTCTTCATTGCCACTTTTTTCCAACTTATCCATCTGCCAAGAGTGAAAACAAACTAGGTCTTCATTTTCAGTCAGATCATAGTAACCTTTCCTTTTAGGAGAAGATCTCTGTTCACATCTTCTTCACGCAGAACTATAGACACTATTCTATGCAGACAGATGTCTCAGGCAAACTTCAACATTATTAATACTTCCACATCCCTTTGTTGAAAGTACTTTGGTTGGTTCATCCTAAAACTGCCATTACCCATTTTATCATACTTGGAGATCATATGAGGCCTTTCGTCTGCTGATCAGATAAAATAATTGTATCATTTTACACTTATATCCAATGAAAAAGCCTTCAACTTCATAGTGAAAACAGTATAAATCACTATTTGCCTGATCTTGCAATTCTTATCAGATCTTATTCTGTTACTGTTACTTGTATTGTAAAAGTCATCCAGCTTTTACTATTTGACAACATGTTTTGAATTTTACAATACCCCTCCAGCTCATGTAACCAACAAACTCCAAAGGACTGTTCTTGGTATTTACTGGAAACGATACATAAAATAGGTACAATGACCCTTCCTTGTGGAATTTCGCCTCTACCTTTTGGTTCACCACTTCTCCGCAAAGATAACCTTTTGTTCTTATCCCTTTTACTAATGTGTTATCACCTCAGAGCTTTTGTACTAATCTCTTGTAACTGAACCAACTCTCAAGTGACACTCTAGTTGATGTTTATTTGAAATCCAACCATGCTAAATTTCCTTTATCAAGAGAAAGAAGTATCAACAAGCTTAATAAAGCCAGGTATCAAGTTAGATGGGAAAGATCTGCCTTGGTTAAGCCCATGCTCTATATTTATCACACTGCTGTACTTCTCTATCTTTGAATCATTCTTTCTCTGATATTTGTGCTGAACTGTGCACCGTTCAGACCATGTAATTGCTAATCCCTTCCCTCTCTCTTCTTAAGTATTGGCATAGAGATTACTACTAGTATCCAGTCCCCTGGGAAGGGGCGGGAATTCAGACGTGCCCCACTCGTGCCTCGCTCCCTGCGTGTACGGGAGCAGATGCAGTGGGGCTGGATGAGGCACCTATGTCGGTGTGAGGTATCAGTTCTCCTCCATGACCACACTGGAAATGGTAATACTAGTAAGGAAGACAAACCAATACAGGCAATCCCCAGCAACGTTCCTCAGCAATCGGTGGAGTGTTAGGAAATGACAGCTGGAAGGACTGGTATTCATTATGTACCAACAAAGGAATGACCTCATCACTCACTGGTGAGACAGGCAAATTAATATAGCACCACAGAGAGAGGGGAGAGGAGAGGGGAGAGAGGGGAGAGGAGAGGGGAGAGAGGGGAGAGGAGAGGGGAGAGAGGGGAGAGGAGAGGGGAGAGGAGAGGGGAGAGAGGGGAGAGGAGAGGGGAGAGAGGGGAGAGGAGAGGGGAGAGAGGGGAGAGGAGAGGGGAGAGAGGGGAGAGGAGAGGGGAGAGAGGGGAGAGGAGAGGGGAGAGAGGGGAGAGGAGAGGGGAGAGAGGGGAGAGAGGGGAGAGAGGGGAGAGAGGGGAGAGGAGGAGGAAAAGAAAGGGGAAGGTAAAAAAAAAGCTCTCACTCTTGAATTCCATTAAGGAAGACCTTTCGGTACACGGGATCTGAAGGTTTATTGGGCTCTACGCGGTCAGAACATCTGTTTTTCTTACATTTTCTTCTCATCATTTTAACAGGTAGGAATGGAATGTAAATGGCAATTACTGCTAAAATTATAAGCTCCATCAGACTGGAGTTCCTGATGCACACAGGTTGGGTATAAGTCAAGAAGAAATACCCCTTGTCCACAACACAGCTGCTTGACTTGACTAGAAAATAATGTTTCTCCCCTAATTCCCAATTTCATTTAAAGCTCTGGTTATAAATCACTGCCAATGGTTGGACTGACTGAAATTCTAATGCTATACTAACTTCTATTGCATAAACACCATGAAAAAAAAAAAAAGTATTTCAGAGTAAATCAGTAAATCCCTCAACTCATTCCATTGTCCCTACATACTGATACTTCAGCGTGCATATTACTGCAACAAGGAATATATTTCCATAAACAGTGAAATTAGGAGAGAGTTGGAAATGCAGCCTTTGTGATTAAATTATGCTTACTTCCATTGGTGCAGAATATATGCTACCAAAATCAAGAAATTATAGTCAAAGAAAGCTTTCAAAAATCTTCACTCTTTATTACCATGTTTATCAGGCTTTGTGCAAATCTGTATTTTTTTTTCTTGTAAACAACAGGACAGTACTTAAAGATTGAATCAAAACATTCATTTCACAAACTGAAGTCACCAAGAAATGTCATAAAAATAGATTACATTATTTTCTTCAATCATTTACAGTTTCCCACTCTGCCATTCCTGGTTAAAGTAGTTGCACCTTAAGGCTGACTACAAACTCATATTTTATTTCTTGGCTGAGACCAAATTCCTCCCCTCCTAATTCAAGGCAGTTATATATCTCTGCAATTAAAACTAAAATAAAAACAATGAACTTTTTTATTCCAACTAGATTTACTCTGACTAGATTAAGATTGCGGTATAGTGATATTGGATTTATAAAAAAGAAGATCTGACATCTAAAAGGATGCTATGTAACATGAATTTGATGACAGGCATATGGGAAGGGCACAAAGGGCTGAATTATCTTTAGCCCAAGGTTCATACACCAGGTTAAGTGTTTCTATACATCTGCTGTTAAAATCTATTGTAACCGCCAACATGGTTAAAATATTAAGAGCATCTTTTAAAAATGAAAGTAACTCACTCTAAAATCATAACTTCATACAAATTAAGGGTCCACCAGTGGTTCCTGAAAGATGAGGAGTCTAGCTAGGGTTTTCCTTCAGATTAGAGTGCCCAAAATCCTTTCCAGTGCTCAGGCACGGGAGCAGGAGCACTCAAAGCAAAGCAGGGGGCTCTGCAAACCGCGGGTGCCCAGCGGGTAAAGGGAGAAGGAACTGGGGTGCTGCTCAGCCCATGCCTTGGGGCTCAGGGTTCTGACCCCCGTCCCAAGCACTGCAAACACTCCCTTGCTGCATTCATCCCAAAAAAAAAGCGCTATGCTGCCACTGCCACAGAGGTTATCCGCAATCTGGGCCCGAGGAATTCGTTCTCGCCACTGAGAAAAATGCAGCTCCCATTAAGAGTAATGGAAATTGCACATGTGCATCAGGACAATTTAAGGCCCTTAAGGAATTGTATCCTCCCTTTACAAACACATGTAATTTTCATTAATACCAATTAAAAGAAAATCAATTCAATAAAATTATGTCCAGTTTCCATAGCACAGAATCCCATGCAAAACAACAGTAACTAGTGAAGAGGTTTTTTTGTGGTTTTGTTTTTTTTTATTTAAGCCAGATTTAAATAATCATTTGAATTGACATTTTTAATAAAAAGTAATTGTTTTACTCAAAGCAACAGCAGCTAAAATGGAAATTTCAGGCTGCAATCCAATCAGCGTAAATTGTTCAGGAAGAAGGAAAAAAACCTTAAAAATTTTAAAAAATATTTCATTATATTTTCCTTTTGGGGCTCAGATATTGCAGGCAGAATGAAGTACACAGGATATAGACAGAGCAGAGGGATCCTTCTGCCATTTATATATCTAATATGTATTACATTTTCTTTGAACTTTGTCCAGTCTTAAGTAATATGTACATTAAAAAGATTATGTTCCTTCTACATTACTCTAAATTAAAAAAGAAAACTGAAATACAATTGCAGTGGATATTTCATATTATGTTACTATTACTTAATTTCTAATATACTATTAAAGGTATGAGCATGAAGTTTGAGAGTAGCTCCACAACATGTTGCTAAGCAGGGAGTAAAGAGCTTTATGTTCACAGAAATGATTCTAAGTATTGAATTATCTTAACAGACTCTGAATTTGAAAAACAGCGCATGCAAGCTCACACTTTTTGTATCACCTTCATGAAGGTGATAAGGCTACAAAGTTGGTGAAGGGTTTGGAGGAGAAGCTGTATGAGGAGCGGCTAAAGTCACTTGGTTGGTTCAGCCTGGAGAAGCGGAGACTGAGGAGAGGCCTCTTGGCAGCTACAGCTTCTTCACAAGGGGAGGAGGAGGGGCAGGCACTGAGCTCTTCTCTCTGGTGACCAATGACAGAACCCGAGGGAATGTCAGGAAGATGTGCCAGCGGAGGTTCAGGTTGGACATTAGGAAAAGGTTCTTCCCCCAGAGGGTGGTGGAGCACTGGAACAGGCTCCCCAGGGAGGTGTCACAGCCCAAAGCCTGACAGTGTTCAAGAAGAGACTGGACAACGCCCTCAGACACACGGTGTGAACTGTGGGGTTGTCACATGCAGGGACAGGAGTCAGACTCGATGATCCTTGCGCGTCCCTTCCAACTCAGGACATTTTATGAGTCTATGAACAAGGCACAAAGTAGGAGGAGAACATGACTGAATAAAAGTTGTCTGCAAGTAACTTCTGTGCTTTGCTGGTTCCATTGCAGATATATGGCAGGCTGGTCCCCGGTGCACCTGAGAAGAGCCTTTGCACCAACACTTCATAGAATCACAGAACCCTTTTGGTTGGAAGAGAGCCTCAAGATCATCGAGTCCAACCACAACCTAACATTTGTCCTCTCCTCCAGCCCAAACCTGAGCAGAAGGTCCCACGGATACCACTTTTACCCCAGCTATAACAGAATAATCCTTCTGTGTGTTCTTATGCGGACTCGGAACACACAGCACTCCGGTAGCACAACACAACACAGCTGTGCTACAAAACAAGGAAGGTACGCAAGGTAAAAAAAAAACACACAAAGGAGATCTGGGCCATGTATCACACACAAATACACATATGGGCACTGTCGGACAAGTTCTGAGAGAAGCATCCTGAAAATAAGTTCCTTAAATGATTATAAAAATTAACGTACGTAAGGTCCAACAGGAGAAAAACAGTAAAAGTAACTTTTAAATAGAAAAAACTGCATGGTTATTTTCCTATTCCTGCTCATAATAAGCAAACATACTGTACTTGAAGGGTAAATGCAACTATTTAAATATTTATCAAGTAAATACATGTGCTGGGGCGGGGGGGGGGGTGTTTTATATCCGATTTTGAGAACAAATAAGTTTTAAAAGGTAAATCTAATGCAGTGTAATAAAACTGCAAAGTGTGTTCTGACCTTCTACTCTTCAATGCAACACTTATACACACATACATACACACTTTAATAATACATATCCCAGTGGAGTACAACTGACCCCAGTAAATCCTGCTGTTTCCCCAAGTGTGGAATTAAAAGCTTCATGACCAGAGTGAGAGAACACATTTGTTTCCATTCGTGTGATATCATTTCCCCCCCCCAGACTAGTGTCACCACTGAAGCCCGTGTTACTCTGCATAGCTGACTCAACTGCATGTGTTAAAAAATTTGCAGACACTGAAACCAAATCTGTCTTTAAAAAAAGAGGCTTTTCTCCCCTGAAAGAAGCTAGCAAAACATTCTAGAAGGAAAAACAGACTTTTGAAGTGATAGTTCCAATACTGCACACATTCAGAAAAACTAAACATTATTTTGTAGGTTCAAAAAATGACCAAGCCATGAAGGCCATGAAAATTGTGAGATTAAAGGCATATAAATTTGTAGACTATTTTTGCTTAACAAATAACAGAAGCAGAGTGTATTTTATTTTATAATTCTGAAGAAGATAGTTAATCCACCTAATCTACTTCGTTTACAGAACAGAAAAGTTATTTAGAAAACTATAGCTTTATGTGTAGAAATATATAAACACCAAACAATATACATGTTTTTCTGTTTGTAGTATCAAAGATGATCTGAATTCAAGCAAAATTCACACATATGCATGTTCTTTCTGCAAAAGAGCTGAAATTTCCCTACTCTATATCTGAGAAGTGCAACCCTGTAAGGGAACTTTTGACTTCAAAAGTCAAAACTACAATGACTTGGGCAAAGGATATTTGTACTTCCTTTGGTGGCTGGTCTCCAGTTACCTGTTCTCCTCCTACCTCAGTCACCTGCTGCTACACTGGACCCACTGGTTTTCCCACCCATCTCCCTGCACTTGTTTCCCCTTTTTCTTTTTTTGCGTCTCCTCCTCTGTCACTCTCTTTAGTGCTTAACTTTTCTTTCCTCATTTTAAGCCATAACCTCCCACCTTCTGAGTATCTACCCAAACCTCATTGCTCCAGAACAAACTAATACATAAGCACCCATAGGACACCTGTATTTTAGTATTTGTGGTCTGCTTATGCTGCTTATTCTTCCAGGAGACGAAATATTCCTCAGTTTGTCCAGGTGACAAGGTGGTGATATTGTTATGATGCAATTCCAAAAATAATCTTTTTGGAATTCCATTGTAACATCTGTCTGCCTTTCCACACAATGGACAGAATGAAAAGAGCCTCAGCCACTTCTGTAATATTTGGGTTTCTATGTGATATGCTAGTTCATAGCGGAAAGCAATATTGCACATATAAATCATTACAGGGCATCAGTGTGCCTTAGCGGACTGGGCACTGTAAGGGCAACCAGGAACTAGGCTTAGTCTTAGTTCTGTCATTCATGTGCTGTCCAGCCTTAGAAAATACATTTATAAGTGGTATTCAGCCAAATCTGTAAAGATTGTAACTCACAAAGGACAAGTGGGGTTGTTTCAGTACTATGGTATCCTTCAGATTGAAAATTGCAGCTCATCACCAGCACAGAAGAATGTCCCAGTGAATCTTCTGGCTCTCAGACAATTAACCAAAACAATTACAGTTGATGTGACATGCTCTTCACTTTACTAGCACTCAACATTTTGGGAATGCCACATACTAAAAATTGCTTCTTTCCTCTCACTATTTATTTTTTCAGTACTGACTTCCTTAAGGTGTTAAAGAACATGATCAACACAAGCAAGTAACCTGTACTGAAGTAATATTGATGACTTAAAGACACAAACAAGCTAATAACAACAAGAAATAACCTATATATGAATGAGCGTAACCCATTTATGTCCCTCACATTGAGAGGGCTGAAAATCAACACAATGTTTTTGTGTGAAAGGTTTTTCATATGAACTTCTGATTAAGCTGAAAAGTTTGTAAAATTACATGTAAGCAGACAACTCTGTGCTAACTGCCCAACTGAGGTTCAGGTCTGTTGCCTTTTTGTGCTGGTTTGACACTGCAGTTCTGAAATGTGCTCTAGCAATTGCAGTTCCAGACAGTGGCTGAAAAAGCAGATGCCTTGGGGTACAATATACAGCACTCCCCATCTAGTTTAAGAGCAGGTGGCCTAGGCATAGCTGAGGGTCTCTTTTAATCTTAGAAACCCAAAGAAACAAGGCAGAATAAATCCTATTAGAGACTACAAGGAAGGGCTTGAGTAGGAAGTACTACCATTTCTAAAACCTGAATCATGCTATGGGAGCAAACTAGTTCCATCTTCTGGGTGGGGAGAGGCTCCAGATTTTCACTAATTCACAACTTCACTCAAGGTCAGCTGGTAGAATTTGAGAACTTTAGAAAAAGTTAACATAGAACAACACACTTCAAACTCCTCCACACCTTGATTCATCCAGGTTCAGGACAGAAACAGCTGTGAAATGGCTTGTGAAGTAAATTGTCAAAATCCTTTCTGTTGTCATGTAGTATTTTGTATATCAATCACTCAGAATTCAGTCAGTGCTATTCTCTGCCTCTACTTCCAAACTTCTGATGAAGAAATACATCTGATAAAACTAAGAGACCTTCCCCTCCACCTACCCACATTTAAGCTCTTTTTTCTTATTTTAATTTAGAACAATTAGGTAAACTCAGATGAATATCTCTCATCTGGAGGCCTTGACAAAATTCTAATATACTTCTAGACATTAAAAGGAGGTCCTTTGGGAAGAGAAATTACTTGTGCCAGGACTGGATATAACACTGAAAGGCTTCAGCAAACTCACTTGTAGTTAAAATTGTGAACTGTCCAAGTCAATTCAGCTTTATAACCTTTACCTCACCACCTTCCCGCAATTAAATAAAAAGAAAGAGGAAAAAAAAAAAAAAGAAAAACCTACCTTGAGACCTCTGTAAGTATGATAAGATAGATGTCTTTCTCAAATCCTCACCACCAAAGCTTACCCCTTTGTCCATAAGCTCCCAAATTAACGTTGCCATCATCTCATTCGGAACTCAACATGCTGCAGTGAAGACTGTGCTGTGGGGCAAGTGTGCAGCAGAGCAAAAAAAACCCCAAACAAAACCCCACACACCACCGTAAGCCATATTTATTTCTGTTCCACTTAAAGAATAGATAAGGATCAACACATTTAAAGCCAAACCAGCAACAGCTAGAAAGATGAGAAAAAGCTGCACCTCAATCCTCTTGTACACCTCTTAGCTGAGGGGAACTCAACTTTTCCAAGAAACACCTCTCCCGGCTTTGTTTTCCATGCTATTGATTTGCTTCATTTGCTTGCATAGCACTAAGCAGAGTAAGGAATTGAGACTTACTGCTTTGTTGAAGGTGACAGTGCTGAAAGATCTGCAAGCAGATGTGGCTGAGAAGAAGGCTTCTCTTTGACAGGTCTGAGCACCAACCTGCAGGGGGTCTCACAGTTGTACAGACACGTGCTTCTCTACTACAGAAGTTCTTCTTGGTCTCAGTCTTTTGGGATTTTGTCACAAGCCTTTTATATACTTTGCCTGACAGCACTGACTATTTCCAGAACCTGCAAGAAGTCCTAGCGAACCCTCTCAGAAAACCAGAGAAGTGATGGGCCTTCAGAAGCAAAAACTCCCCTCACCTCAGGGACCCCAAGCAGACCTGGGCTGATGCCACCTGAGACACCAGTTCTGAAGTTGGGCACGGGATCACACATGGGAGCACTTCTGAACCTCCCAAAGGCCTGGTATCTGTGTCTGCAGGGTTGGGAGCAGCTGTGGCATTTGAACCACATTGCACAGAGCCCATTAGCGCTTCCCTCACGTCTGTCACACATCCTAATAGGGCTTCAGTCAGCACAACAGTCTCAGCAACACCTTGCTGCAGGAGGAGCAGGTAAGTCCCTCTCTCCAGCCCTGCTAAAGATTTTTGCTTAGCACAAAAGACTTCATATTCAAGTTCAGTAATCAAGAGTAATTTGATTTTCTATAGTTAACTCTGAAATAGCTCACAGACCAGCAGATACTGACTATAAAAGCCTAGAAGTTAAAAAACCAACCACCAACCAACTCGCCGCCCAAAACTGAAGATGTGATTCTCATATCCCCCAACAGGTTATAGAATTTTTGGTGGTATACATCAAGAGATCAAAGCTGTTTTCATCTGAGAGTAATCTACTTCCTAAATAAAATAAACTTGTGTAAAGCACTGGATGGAAGCAGAATGCCCACAAATGAGTGGCACCTACATAATAGGATATATTCTGCAAGAATTACATCAGTACTACTAAAAGTTGTAATCTATCTCAACAAAAATGGAAGAAAAGCAACACCAAAATACACACAAATCAAAGAAGTGAGAATGAGAAAACACATTTTTGTTGCCATGGGAGCATCCATATCATCAACACCTAGCATTTAGGAATAGCTGTTTTTAGTGTAGATAATAAAAGCCAGGTATATCTTCATTCCCATAAGAATAGCAAATATTACTGGGATTGACAATGAAATTACAAAATAAGATACTGAAATGATGGGCCAGATCCACTCCACAATTACATCTTTGTATGCTTGTCACAGAAGTAAAACAAATTAACTGATTAACTTTTTAATCTTTAGCTTCATGCATCCTGATTCATGCTACAAAATAGCCTAATACATATATTTAGTAAACACACACAAAAAAATCCTTATTTAGATGGAAAAGACAACAGCATCATATTTTTGAATAAAGAAGACGACCTCAAGCAATATCTTCCACATACAGTACTTGAAATCAGAGACATTTGAAGCCTACTCTGTAAAAGACGCACACAAAGAAAAATTGAACCTCAAACACCTTTCGTGAATTTCACTTATAATTCCTCAACTCTCAGAGATCTAAAAAGATTTATCATACTAAATTCCCTGTAGATGATAGGCAGCCAAACATTTAAATGTGACATCCAGAAAGGTAATTTGTCCTTATAAGGACAGTCCACATCCCTAAGCGTTCAAGCTGTCATCTTATACTTTTAAACACTTAGGGGTTTTGGATGAGCAGTGATAATTTTTAACAAAGCAGAGAGGTCTCAATTTGCAAATTGAGTAACTCATCGAATAAGAAAGTTGGATTTGTAATAGAGTCTGACAGATGTCTGCACCACGACATGACAGTGACAAAGTGCCTCTGAAATTTTCTCTTCAAAGATGAAGTTTCAGCTTGCCTCCTTTCACCTCTAGGAATCCAAATAATATTTTTTGATTATGCAGGTGAAAAGAAATTTCGTTTCAGCTACTATCCATTTACATCCAGCAAATAAGTTGTGATTATAATACCAGGCTCTGATCATGAGAAACTCCAGCAATAATAATATTGCAGAACAATGCTTAAGAGTCCCTGGTGGTACAGGAAGACAGCAGGAAAAAAAGCCATCCAAAGCAGCTGGGGAGGAAGCTCTTTTCTTGAGCACAGAATTAATTTCTGAATTTTAAAATAATATTTTACTGTCTTGTTACAAACCACGTTTGCAGGTTTCCTTGAATTTTAACTTAACATTTGTATGGTTTAATAGGAAATTTACATTACTCTTATTCAAGTGGATCAACATGAACTGAGAGTTCAGAAGTTATACAACAGGATTTTTCCTCAGCGAGCCTGTCCAAATAGGTTAACGCTCTGCTAACATGCACTGTGGTCAAAGAAAGTTGTCACTAGCATGATTTTATGCAGGAATCACTCAAATACTTAAAAACTTTCAACATGTTGATGGAAAATGGCACTTATGGCCCCATTTACTGAACACCAATTTGGGGTGGAGGAGGAAAGGTCAACCACCTCTCTGGTGGTAGAAATGCAGCACTCGAGCGACCGCTCAGTTTAAGACACAGTCGCACGTGAAGAACTGGGTCACAGCAGATGGTTGTCCCCCTGGGCCCGAGCAGCATGGCAGGAAAAGCAAGCTCTAATCCTACAACTGTTGTGAGCCTAGTTGCTTTTAGAGATTTCTAAGGTTTCCAGAAGACCAGCATTTTGACAGGAGTTTATAGGTGAGAGCCAGGGGTGAGAATGCCTCAGTCCATTAGATCTTTGTCCTCAAGGCAGTGATTGTGGGTAAGAATCTAAACTTCAATCCTACTCCAAAAAAAAAAAAGCACAGCCCAGTCCTAGCACAACATCAATTCTTTCACAGAATCACAGAATGTTAGGGATTGGAAGGGACCTCAAAAGATCACCCAGTCTAATCCCCCTGCCGGAGCAGGAACACCTAGATGATGTTACACAGGAAGGTGTCCAGGCAGGTTTTGAATGTCTCCAGAGTAGGAGACTCCACAACCTCCCTGGGCAGCCTGTTCCAGTGCTCTGGCACCCTCACTGAGAAGAAGTTTCTTCTTGTATTTAAGTGGAACCTCCTGCGTTTCAGTTGGTACCCACTGCCCCTTGTCCTATCATTGGTTGTCACCAAGAAGAGCCTGGCTCCATCCTCGTGACACTCACCCTTTATATATTTATAAACGTTAATGAGGTTGCCCCTCAGTCTCCTCTTCTCCAAGCTAGAGACCCAGGTCCCTCAGCCTTTCCTCATAAGGGAGATGCTCATATGTGAAAAGGTGATTTCTTTAATCCTTCAAAACTAAAGGATCAGAAGAAATAAAAAGTGCCCCAAATTATTTCACATGAAAAGCACTCACAAGGATTGGTCACGTATACACTACTCATATATAATAAAATTGCCATTTTTCAGTCAAGTATGCATAATCCCTGTGCAATTCTGTGTTTTAAGCTGCAGTCTAACCAGAGACGTAAATACTGATGTCTCACACTGCCTGTAAGTGACAAGGTACTGCTTTAACCATGGGAATAGGACCAAAGACCTCAGCCAATGACAGACATTCATTCTTCTTCAATGACACACAGTTGGAAAGAATGAATATAAAGTGACAACATAATATTCTTCAGAAGATTTCACTATCTTCATAGGATATGGCTTTCTCAATTGTACACAGATTTATATTACTTAAGAGGTCTGGAATCACTAGGCTGTAATGGAAGTTTTTCTTACTCATACAACTTGGAGAAACACTGCAGAGTTCACTTCTTAGGATGAAAATGTAACAGCAAATAGCATTAAGAAGTGTTCTACTTTAATAAAGAAAAATGAAAATACTATATAATATGGATTAATAGAAAAAGGTTTAAACATTCAGTGGTTAACATAAACACCTTTGTTAAATAATACTTACTGAAAAAAAGGAAGCAAAAATAAAAAAGAGGTCCAAACATTAAACTTGTATTAATTAAGGTGGAGCTAAATCACTGAGAAACTGGACAAAAAAGTTTGGAAGAACAATTGAAATAAATTAGCATATCAAGTATATACCAACTTTAAATTGGAGTTTATACAAACAATTCCCTCTGAACAAGTTACTCCATATCTGCTTACTGAAGTGCTGTGAGCTGTAAGACCTCCTCTGAAGCAGTCGCTGGAAGCTTCCGTGGGCAGTAGACAGGCCAAAACAAGCCACTGTTCCAACATGTGCAACAAGGCCTATGAACTACTTCTAACAGGTTCACTTCTTACAAGAGCTGGCCCAGTCTCCCCTTGGGTTCTGCTACTGAGACACTGACTGATGAGGGAAAGTTAAACGACTAGTAACTTATGTGACCAGTTATTGATTTTAGCAAATGGTGAGCCTGTATCTTCTGTATCACTTCAGTAAAATGAATTGTGTTCTTGTTAGCCCACATTCTCAATAAATAACATTAAGAAATGAAATAATGTGATTCCTGCCCTCCACATGCCCCATCCACCTTTTTCTTGTAATAGACTCACACCTTTACAAAGCAGCTAAAATGCATTTAGAGCCAACAATACCTAGAAAATGTAAGACCAAACATAAGCAATGCCAAGAACTGACAGATGTTTTCCAGAGCGTGTATGTTTTATGACAAACTCATACAGCATGTAAATTCAAGGGATCAAAACCTGGTAAAACATTGAGAGTGTATTTAAGTATAGAAGCATTTTAGCTTTCAACATGTCCACAAAGGTCAGTAAAGTTAGCTATGGAAACTACAAAACTAAGCTAAGAAACTTATATGAAGATCATTAGTGTTATATAAACTCATCCATCTTGAACTCTCTGGCTGTAAATAAGTTACAACCTACAGACAGTAACTATTACTCTGGGCCTCTTGAGATGATGAGTTTCCTTGTCTTCCACTGTGGGAATTTCCCCTGTCCCAGCTGCAGCAGAAGGCATTTGCTACCTGGAAGAACTGTCAATCCCACACATCCATTTTATATACCTGTTACTGCAGAACTGAACACGCTGATGAAGAAAACAGGTGAAACTGTGTGTGCTGTAGGAAATCTAAACACGTCAGCGTGTAACAAGAAGACTGGTTCAGTTCACAGCCATGTAATTGCTTTGCCAATACACCAGTAGTTAAATAGTTGAAGAAATTTGTCTAGAGACATGCTGAGCATCTCAGTCAATTTCCAACCCACTTACAAAACTCCTTTAAGCCACTGAAAATTCAGCCAGACATGAAAGAGACCAAAGTGGCTGCACAGTCAGGAACAGTATATCCATGTAATCAGAAAAAAAGAGGGTCCTACAATCATTAAAGCTTTTCTGGTATATTAAAAAAAATAAAATAAAATTAAACTAAACCCAAACAAACAAAAAACCACCACAGCAAAACAACCTGCTAAAGCCTTTCCAGGGAGATGATGTCTCCGTGGATTTTCTTGCTGATCTGTCAACATCAAACAGATGAGTGGGGTTTCACCAGCTCACCCACCTCTCAAGGTGACTCCCAGGAACCAGAAATCTCAGCAGGCTGGGACCAGCCTCACCACTGGAATGGGTTGCTACACCTCTGGAATGCTTTTGGACCTGTAGTAGGGGCAATCGCTATGTTCTGCTATTGGAAAAGTCTGTATATTGCAGCTGTACTCCTGTTATTTGGTATCTGACCAATAAATTGGCAATGTCTGTAAAATGGCATGACCCAGATTTTCCATCTGTCCACCAACAAGCCAGTCTTTTTGGCTACAGAAATTAGTCCCCAGCTCTGAACTGGGTATTCATGTCTAAATTTTAATTTTATAATCAAAGGCTAACATAGCGAACTTTCTTCATTTTCTAAAAGAATTCAAACATGATCTCACAGAATTACATACAAAATTACTAGATTATGAAAACTGCTGAATCCTGCACATAGATAAAATCAAGGTACAAACGCCAAATTTTGCATTAAATGATAAACTGTCATTTTAATTTAGGATCCATAAGTAAACACTTCAGACACATGGCTTCTCATTTGAGGATTCAGACTACACATATCCCTCAGTCCAAGCACCAACACATTTATAGCTAAAAAGCAAGCAGATCTCCACATGAGTGAAGTGATTTTTTCCCCTTTCTCAAAGTTCAAGGTGCCCTGTACTGCTTACCTGTATCTTCTGCACTGGATTTTTTACACCCAAAGATCTATCAAGCTTTTCCCATACTTTTCAGGGCTAAAAAGAACCATTCTGGTATAAAAGGCTTGCAAGCTGGAGAGGTTCTAAGGATACCCACATATCCATCTCACCACTCTATCTGGCTTTTACAAGACACCATTTCTCTCGAACCCTTCTACTGGACAAAGTCAGTCCCACAGTCTGCACCTCTTTTCTACACATACTTCCAGTTACAGGGAAGGATGAGATCTGCAGCTCGTAGATCCTGAAAACAAATGGACAAGGCTCAGCTGTGTCAATGCAAACCAGATCTCTAGCTATAAGACGTCAAATTAAATACCACTTGATCTAGATTTGTCCTTCAAATAAGGAAATGGTATGAGATGATTCACCTGGAGTAAAATCCCAATGTTCCTTCTTGTGGGTCAATTCAATGCACACAGCAGCCTCTGCACTGCAAGGTCAAATACCCCAAAGGACAGAAAATTACATCTTCAGGGTCTGCATGCAATGGCTGCCCACACAACCTTAATCTCGATGTCTTGTACACCCTTCTTGTTCTAACTGCTTTCCTAATCAGTTTCCATTGTCCTGTTTATCCTCTGTAACATTTCCTTTTGAATATTTTCTATCACTGAATATTCATATTTTGCATATTTTCAGATGTTTTCATTTACATATTTCCAGACCACCTGATTTTATCTCTTGCCCGTATTCCCAAACTCTTTCTGTCCTTTTGTATTATAACCTCCTCCATATTTGTCGAACATTCTGATTTTATGACCATCTGTGAATGTAATTAATGTAGCATTCAATCTTTCTACTAGAGCCCTAATAAACATGTTACATTTATTAATACTTGTACTGCAGGTCCTAGAAGCACCTAGTTGCCACATTCTTTAAAAGCAATGTTTTATCAATACTCTTTACTGTCCCTACAATTACTTTTTAATGCAATAAACAATTTTCATGTGGAGCAACTAACAAAATTTTGTGAGGTATAGTATTACATTCTTTCTTAAAAGTGTACATTAGATGAAACATTACTCCACTGAAATCCTAAAAAAAAAGTTTTCTAGCATGACTCACTTTGTTTATTGTTCATGGCTCTTTACCCTGATAACTATTGTTTCAGCATTTGCCCCATAATTCTTCGGTACTAATACATGAAGTTACACAAGAACAGTTCTTACACACTTCATTTCCAGTAAGCTGATAGACACTGAACTTATCCTGGAGGTGCCAAAGAAAAATGCAGGATCTACTATATACAGTCAGAGAAAAGTAAAATGCCTCTCTCAACAGAGCTGATGATACCACACAATGCTAATTAATTTTGTTCAAGGACAGTTGTGAGAAAGGCAGAATGAATGTGCAAGGTGGTACGTATACCAAAGTAACTCCTCTCAGTGTCCATATCTCTCTTTCTTAACAACTTCTACAGCCTTTCCGAGCAGCTGCCACCGGGAATGCCAGCTGGTTGCTCCTCAGCTCCGCGTAGCTCACAGACTCATAGAGCACAGCTCCCATCCTGGAACTTGGTTGGGTGTGAGATGATGCAGGGACTTCCAGCTAATGCAAATTGGAAGGACCAAAACCAATGTGACTATGGAGGCTGACACCACTACTTCAGCCCTGAGAGTGAGGTTCACACTAACATCACACCATAGCAAAGCCAGAACTTTGGGGATCTCCCAATTGTAACTCTTAGAAACATTGCAAACCTGCAATCTGGGCCTACTGAGAAATGTGCCATGGGTCTTTTGATCCTTGGTTATATAAAGATTTGAGTATTTATCCCAAAGTTTGGTCATACCTGAGCTAGAGTTTTTGGCTGGTTCCCCAGAAAAATGTTTTTCTCTTCCTCCTCTAATCCCTTCACAGCACAACAGGGCAAGTAAGGATAAAGATGCCTACAGAACTGTTCCTTTACAGAGATTTACCCCATAGTTACATTAGGCAAGACATTGTTATTATTTGTACTCCTCTACTTCTTTCCACAGCACATCTTCCTTGCATCTCCTGCTGTCAGAGTTCTGGGGGTAATGCACAAGGGGAAGGAGCAAAGTTCTGGCACACAAGTCTGGTGGGAACAACACATCCTGGGGTGATGCTGCTCGTGCGTTATGGGGACATGATATGCGGGGGCTCAACCAGGGCCAGGAGGGGAGAGGACAGCACAGAAACAGTCAGGCTCAATGACTCTATCCATCTTCTCCTGAAGCAAGAGTCAGCGCAGAGCAGATTCACCTCCCACCCCTGATGCAGGTCTGCGGTGTACTAGCTAAGCAGTTCTCAGAGAAGCAATGTGAATGAAGGACCCTGAGGACAGGACAACACAGGGAGAAATGTCTGATTAACATTGTCTTAGAAATATGCCTAAGCTATACATAGAGAAGGTAAAGGATGGCTGGAATATACCATCCAGAATCTCTGAAGCCAGCAATATTTTTCTTCAAAGTGCTGTTATGCATATATAAACTATATATATAGAGAAAGAGGTACATAACTTGAATGAATTCTTAAGCTGATAGCAAAGTCATTCTGATAGGAAGTCACGGGGATAACCACACCTTTCCTCTGCCAAATTTCAAATCCCTATATAAAACCATGTGATCTGTTCTCAATAAATTTGATACTCCTAAGGTTTAAAAAAATAACATTTTTAGCAGGTGCAGTTATGAGGTGGAATAGGTACCATGGAAGTGGCAGAACTGTCACCTGGAAAGATACTTTCACAAATGAGTTACACAAGCATCTATCAATTATACCATAGAACCACAGTTCAAAATCTTACTAGTTTACTGCTGGTGATCTACTTCAGATTTCACTTCTCAGCCCAAATTCACACTTCAGTTGGTGAACTTCACTCAGGTTATGAACCTGTGGGCACAGGTTATTTTGCTTTGATTGTAACTATGTATTTGGGAACACTACTTATGTTTGTGTATAACTTGTAATATGATTAGGCTAATGTGCTAGATGACCTCTAGCATTTTCTTTCAGCCCTGTCTTTATAAATGCTTTGATACCTGCTCATTTTAGGAAACGGTTGAATCACTTATTTTGAATTTTTTTGCAAAGTTCAGTTTATCACAAGCACAATCTATAATCATTATCCTGAGGTATTAGGAAAGGAACATGTTTCTTGGCAATTTTTCTGCTTATTTATTATGCCCAAACTTCTTGTCTAGTCAGATGCCAGTCTGTAATACCTCAGTTAAACTTGACAGGCCAAGACTCTCTTCATCTAAACTCATGTCTTAATCTGTACTTCTTTTCCTAACAAATGTCAACTTCTGCTCAGTTATTCTGAAAAACACTGTGGGTTTAAGCCATTTTATGCTTCCTCTGATTTTAAAAAGTAAACAACTTTTACAAATATTTTATTTATGATTAGCAAAAAGTTATCAAAGTCAACATTTAAAGCTTCCAATGAACTGAAGAGACCCATACAAGAGAAATAAGCAAAGTATTAAATAATTTCCTATTAAAATATTTGCTACATAGAAAAATTTCAAAATCCTCCTGTGTCAAAAAAAGTATATTTAGAGGAAGGCAGAATGAATTATAATTTGAATTGGCCTTTAAGATACATTCTTATTCTGTTTATCTGCAAAATAAAGTCTCGATAACTAAATATTCCGCAACAGACCTAACAAAAGAAGAGAAATGGAATATCTGGGACAAGCAGTCATGGCAAACTGAAGTCTAAACACTGAGGTATTACAGTTTCTAATCAGCTAATTTTTATAATAAATTTTCTGTGGGGAAAAAAAAAAAGAGTTTAAGATTTGATGAAACAATCAGTAAATGAAGCTTATCTGTGAAGGAAATAAAACTTGCTGCCCATATTAGATGCTTTGAAAGCAATGGCTAAAGCTAGAAGTAAACAGTTTCACGTCAGTCTGTCAGAAAGACCACAGAAAAATGTGTAGCAGGAGAGGTGTCAAGGCATAATCAGTATACATTTAAGATGGAAAGCAAGAATCAGAAACTTAAACTGCTGAAAGGGCAACTGCCACATGAGATTTTTATCTTTAATAACTTTCCCGTACAAAACAGTATAGAAGATCTATTACACCGTGAATTATGATGCTATCTGTGAATTAGATTGCTGATGGATCAGACAACATGGGAGCAAACAGCGCAGTGGGAATACAGCCCCCTAAAAGCAGATACACGGGTCCAGCAGTGAAACAAATCTTCAGGTCAACATAAAAAATACCTCACACACACATGCATGCACACACAGAGAGCAAAAGGAATCTGTTTTTGATATGAATGGATTTTTCAGAACTTGCAAACTGTTGGAGGAAAATAATCCAGAAATTTGTTCAGTGAACTCCAATAGCTGTTCCATAGGGAAGATAAACGTAAGGAGGTAGAGCCCTGCAATAGAAGGCACCATCTAAAAGAGATACATGTAAAGGGTATTAGGATGAAAAAGCCCAACATCATTTAATGCAAGGACTAGTGCCTTTAATCCAACAAAGAGATCATATCCTAAGGGATGATATCAAGCATTCATCAGAAAGCAGACTCGTAAATATTTTTGCAAGTTGCTGTCTACGTTAGAGAACATGTATCAGAGATTTTCAGCAGTTGATATGCACTGTGTTTTGTTTTGGTGGTGGTGGTTTTGTTGTTGTTGTTGGTTTGTGTTTTTTTGTTCATTTGGTTGTTTTTTGTTTGTTTATTTTTCCTCCCCACCAGCAGTACACCAAACAAGGAGTATTTGTGAAACTGTTCACAACCTCCCTACATACAGTGGGTTATATATAGAATCCGACTTTTGGTTCTGTCAGAAGTCCATTCACAGATGCAAGGACATTGCAATACATCACTGTACAAATGTACATTTAACTTGCTTAAGAGCAAAGCATCAAAACTCAGCGTCCATTCTGTTTAATGTTTCAGTGTTAACGCAGAAGAAAACAACCCTTCACTGTATGAGCTGAGAGACTATATTGAACTGCATCATACACATGTAATGGTGATTCTGCCATTTTCCTACATTAGCATGATGATCTGCACTCTTCTAGTATTTTTATAGTAGAAGATAAATCTTCTATCTTTCTAACTTCTTATTTTAAGTTGTGGGTTTTTTTTCCTTTAAGTTAAAACTTCAAAACAGAAGAGCAACATTATGTTAGTTGAACAAGAATTAGATCACATGAATGTTCTACAATCTGGAACTATGCAATTGATATAAAGTAGAAGAAATCTCTTTAACTCTCCCCCTTCTCATACCTGAGCAGATACAGTGATGCCAGGTTCGGTAACACCTAGCAGACCGATGTTTTCTTGTGACTCTTCCCAAAGCCACAAAAAACCATTCCCAACCCTGATCCTTCTATACAAATAACTTAGTCTTTCATTGCCCATGTCTCTCCCTTTTTTTGGTAATGTACACACCTCATCACAAGTGCAGCCCCTACTCTAGTGCTTTTGAAAAGTGCAATGACAAAAACAAAGCAACAGCAGCAAGCACGCACAGCAGGCAGTTTTTAAGAGGTCATCTCTTCACTGCATTAATCCAGGGACTGCTGCAGTACATCATTATTGCCATGTTGGCTCCAGACGTGTTTTTAAAAATTGTTGTAAAATATAGAGGATATATTTAATGAAAAATGCATGCACTATCACTTCCTTTTACTAACTTCAAACTACAGAATTCAGTTTCTAGTTGAAGAATGTCCATCTCTTGAAAAAGGAACTAAATGACCTTTTACATCACCTTAAAAAAAGCACCACGTGCCGTTTTGCTGCATTTGATCTATTTTCACTTAAAGAAGCAAGAATAACACATTAAGGTCAACAACAAGAAAGTAAGTAACTTTGCTGTAAGTAACAGCAAAACTATCATTAAATCCCAAAGTATCTGTCATTTGCTGAAGATTTAGTCACAATGAGTCCATTCCTGTAAGTGCAGCTACAACCTATATATATATATATATATATGTATATGGGGTTTTTTTTTAATAACTGGTTCACCTGTGGGGCAACGCTTGATGCAAGGTTAGTGTCATTCCAAGTCTTATACAACCCAGCCAAGTGATCATTTGGAGTTAAGAATTCCCATCGTTTTTCAGCTGAAAGGAACATTCCTTGCAGTATTTCTCAAATAAATCCCCCAAATTAAAGCACCTTTTCAGTCACAACAATTGCATCACATTTGAATAGAAATACTCAAGCTGTCTTCTACTAGGAGGTCTTAAATGAGCTGTGCTTGCTCAGGAAAGTAAGATTTTAGTCTACAAAGGCAATAATACTAAATAGTGACCTAACAAAGACAGAACAGCTAAGAACCGAGTGCTAACTGGCACATCAAGACACAGAAAGGTTTTGTCATTGATGACACATTTTAGTAATGCATGCCTGCAAACAGAAAAACAGTATGTGAATTATACATGTATTTTTTGATAAAGCAGTTATGTCTGGAACTAAGATAGTACTTGAAAAGATGTACTGTCCACTAAGATGATCTTATTTTTAAAATTTATATCTAATTAATATTTTGTAAGAAAAACAGTTTACAATGCAATGAATCAGGATGTCTAGTTACACAGAAAATGGTTTGGTGATTCAGCATTATAAGGTCTGTATATTTACAGAAGGTTTGTTTATTTTTTCCCATTCTCAAGACATTATGATATTAATTTTACAGGAAAAGAAAAGTCATGGGAAAATTAATGATGATGCATTTTTGCCTTTTTTTTAAGTGTATGAGAAAGAGAAATCACGAAAGCTACTCAAAAAAGTCTCCTGCATGTCCATTGTTTTTTTTTTTCCACTAAGTGCAGGAACAGAAAAATACTATAATAGCTAAATGGACTAACCAGAGAACCTCTGTCTACAGAACAAAATCACTGTAACAAATTGACAGCAACTGGGCTGGTGATGTAGAGAGCCTGGCCCCCTCTGCTGTCTATTTTGTGCTGCTTCTAAAATGTTCCCAGTAAACCTATAGATTTAAAGAATAATGTTTTTGTATTTGTGAATGCTGTCCTCTGACTCGGATGTTGATGGATAACCCTGACAACTCTTATAGAGACTAATATAATAAATGTGTTAGAACTGGAAAAGACAAGGTTTAGAAAGGAAAAGGGGACCAAAAGAGGTTAAAAATCTTCACCTGCTGTATTATACATTTTCAGACCTCTAAATCTAAGAGTTTTCCATATGCGTAACTGGGAAACAAAACTTTGTACAAAAAGTGACAAATTCCTTTTGGTGACTAAACACTCTAAACTGGAGACAAGATGTAGATATACACGCAGGTATGTCATAAAGCAGAAACATTTAACTTCTGATTTAAAAATAAAAAATAAAAAGTACATTTAAAATGTGTTGCCTATAAAATTTAACTTTTACATACGTAAGTTACATTTTGAACCAAAATGTAAATGTAGCATACCTTTAATATACCTGAAACAATACTGATTTCTTACTATTCTGGAATTCACTGTCAAAGGTTTCTACTGTAAAATGTAGTGTCTTCGTTGCAATTCAAGGCTCATTAGAACTTCTTTCACAGAGGGTCAGAATATTACAGGAATAAGGAAGAAAATAAAATGAGCCATTTGCATGGCTTTGTCCCTTGTGAACAATGCCCCATGTTCTTTTTTAAAATTCCATGCTCTTGGGACGTACATCATTCTCCTCTGACACACATCAATACCGACTTCAGTCTCTTGCTCAGTCCATTGGCTTCTCCTTTGTGTTTGCCTAGAGCAGCCTGCTCATGCACACCAACAAAGTAAGAAAGACGCGTGCCACAGAGGTTACAGCATTTGTTAAAAATGCCTGTGTAATATTAGTCAGAGACAACAATACTAATTAAAACCAGAGCAAACCAGAATGAAATTAAAAAACAATTTGCAACAGATACCTGATTTACACTTCTCAACAGCTAAACGAGATAATTAAGCCAAGCCCAAATGGAAAATAAAACCTTTGATAGCCAGCCAGTACTGTATATGAGCCCTTAGTCTGAACTCTAGCAAGGTTGAGCCTTCACAAAAAGTTTTCACTAAAAGCAGAATTGAACCAGGACAATTCATTGTCATTATGTTGAACATAAGCCAAATATACTGCAGTCAGAGAAGAGCTGAACCTAACCTGGAAGTAAAACTAAGAGTCTACTGGATTGAGTCCCTGTACAACTCAGGTTTTGGCTCAGCTACAGAGAAATAAAGGCAGCAAAAAGAAGCCCCTGCACCCTTTGTAAGAAATCCCCTTACCTGGCAACTGTTCGGTGAGTCTCTCCAGATCTTAACACTCCTGTTACACCCATAAGAGCTTCTGTCCCTGGCTTGATCAGAAGTCCTATTTGGAGGAAGATGGTCGAGCTTTACTTTCTCTCCCCCACCATTCCTGTCCTTCAGATTAGCATTTCAAAAGCCTACCAGATTTCTTTCCTTCAGTATGATGCCCAACTGCTTTTCTCGGACGATTTTCTTCAAGAGGCAGCTGATGGCTTCTTCCTATTGCAAATTCCCATTCACTCAGCCCTGCTGCACACCAAGTTAGGTGGCACATAATAGTAAGTTCACTTTATTAAGGCGGCTCACCATTATAAATAATTTTTTATTCTTGCATGACATCACACTGATGTTCAAATGTATTTTTCCATCTTTTGAGTCCCCTAATTTCAGCAACTTTGAACCCAAATATCTTCCTTTAAGGGAGTTACGCTTAAAACGTGACTCCAAAAGGCTGAAAAGTTCTGAGATTTAGATAGATACAAATAGCTTCCTAACTTTTCTGATCACCAGCTTCCCTCAGCAAGTGTAGTATTCACCAGCTGATCTTGCGCTCCCATCCTAGCTGAGGCTTGCACTCATCTTCACTAGTAAGGCTCTGCTACTAAGACAACTCTCTTTTCCTACTCCTTGCCACCACAGCAACTGTGACAGCCACAAGTTTTCTCATATCACAGAACCACAGAATGTTAGGGATTGGAAGGGACCTTGAAAGATCACCTAGTCCAATAGAAAAAAAAGATGTTACACTTCTTACAATGCTTCAAAAGGTCTCATCAGCCCCCCTAAGGTAAGTTTTACCACACTCACTTCATAGGTGGAAAGCAAACACAACAGAAAAATGTTACTGCCCAAGCCACTCAGAGGACTACCACTGGAGATGAAAATGCAGCTGCAGAAGAATCTAAACTCCTTCTCTGCATGTACTGCCAAAACAGCTCATCTTCCACAGGGGAAACCTGAAGAACAGCGAAGTCTGGGCAGGGGAATGAATAGTTCTTTAGAAAACAAAGGAACATAGAAAACGTTCTAGCTTTACACTAGTTTTCAACATGTTGGCCAACACTGTATGATCTTCTACATACACTTTGTTCTCCACACAATTGGATTTCTCTCGGTTGCCCCTGTCCACACAGTCAAAAAGGTGTGGGTTTATCTGATACAACTAGCACAATTAAGACATTTCCCTTCATCTTACTGTAAATAGCAATGAAGAAAATGCAGTTTTCACTTCCTTGAATTCCGAGAATGCCAACCCACGGGAAGAGAGACAGAAGTGCTGACTGTACCCGGCTTCGTCTTCATGAACACCACCAATGCCTTGTCTTTGCTTGGCTATTACAGATAGATAACTTGTATTATATATACTGCTATGAATAAATAAATATTTTCAGTAAAGACGCAGTACAATAAGTATATAGAATAAATTTGAGTGTGTTCATCTCTCCCCAAGTCAGTCTCTCCCAGCTGCAGCCTTTTAATGGTTATTATACATTTTTACTCCATAGTTCACTTACCTACCTTTACATGGTGAATTAAAATGAAAACTTGCACTCTTTGGCATTAAAAGTAAAAATCTTATTTGTTTCAACAGGAACAGACTTCCTGCCAGCATAATCATGTGTAAGAGAACAACTGTAAACCAAAGAATATTCTTCACCTACAAAGTCTCCACAAACAATGGGAAAAACACTGATAATCTGGTAATTCAAAACACCACACATAAAGAGTGACCACCAACAGTCAGCAATGATTATGGCCAAATTTAAAGCCTCAGCAATTTTTGCCTCTAGTCTGGTAAACATCAAGGAAGCAAACAAGGAAAAACCAAAAAAACAAAAAAAAACCCACAAAAAACCTAGAAGAAATCTTATTGTACTTCATTTCAAACTTGAAAAATGGCTGAATAAGCTTTCTCCAATTACAGAAATAAAAATTACTTGTGAACATATGTGAAGCACTCAAAAACTGTCGCTAAGAAGTTTCAGCTCTCATAAATTCCTGATTGCATGGATTCCGATGGTTGTAACTGATAGTGTTTCATAACTCCCACAATATATTAAAAAAATATATATACATTAATATCGCATTACTCAGATCATACAAATGATTTTTCTTTGAAACAATTTCAAGGACTTTATCCAGTATGCTTTCATCAAGGTCTGGTATTTTCTATTTGCATAATATCACTGATAAAGTTGTACTGTTTGAATGAATTGTTCTCTTATGTTACCTGTTTGATGGAAACTTTTTCTGTAAACACACTATTGTCCCTGTATTACGTCACTCTGGTGGAACATTGGTCAGCATTTTCTATATTCTGATTATGTACACCGGATCCTTTATATTTTCTTTACCGTGTGCTGTGAATTACCATTAAAAATAATCTATAATCTATACTGCAGAATTTTTAGTCCTGCAAAAACTTATCCATCTTTTTTATTTTAGTCTTATTAAGAATTCTCAGGAGCTGCTATGACATACATTTTGAATGTGGATTAACGGAATCAGGGACTTCACATATTTCAGAGAACACAGTAAACTCATTCTTGAAGAGCAGTAGCATATATACAAAATAATTTTAAAAATATACTGTGTAATTAGGGTTTTGCTTAACAAGCAAAATGATGCTTCACAGATGATCCTGATCCAAACACTACTTTCTACTGGATAATTGGACACTGGAGCAGGCCCAAAAAATGTGTAATTTCAATCTGGGAAAAAGAGGGAAGGCCTTAAACTATTATAACACTAAAACTTGCAAAAATATTTTTACTTTCAAATTCTACACTTTGCCTTCAGATCTGTTTTTCATGCCTGACCAGTTTCATCTAAGTAACAATTTGGTACCTAATTCCACAGATATACAACAACTAGCCAGCACGCTTCTTTCCCTAACATGACCATAACAGAGGTTACAGGAAGCAGCTTTATATTTGATTTAAGAATATATATGAAAGTAACCATTTCTCTCATCTGATATGAGGGAAAGCATGAAACAAAATATTTCCATTAACTTCTATTCTTACTTTACATATATGATTGAAAGTTATTTCACTCTACTGTTTCCTTGTCCTGTTTCTGTTTATTTCAATTTTCAGTCATTCACTCAAAAATGGAAAGGTCAGAAAAGTCTAAATTGATTTTGAATTAATCGCTTCATTTGTTTTGCTCTGATAACTTTATGTAGCTCCTATATTCCTCATCAAAGCAAAGGAAAGTTCAGAGTAAAAACAAAGAATTACTGTGGCATCAGAAAAATCCAGTAAGGTCTACATCTTATAGCATGCTTATGTTGCAGTCTGCTGCTCAACAATTTGCATTGACACTGTTGGTATTTACCTCTGCTGATATTTTTCCTATAAATGGGAAAAATAGCAATCACACTGTACTGACAAGACAAAAGTAGATTTTAGTAAAGAAAAAGTATAAAACTGTTACAAGTTACATAGTTACAAATTTGATTATTTAACTTAGTATAGAATAACACAATTTAATGAAAATTGAGAAATATAAATCTAAGTAGAATTCTTCTGCACTGGCAGAGAATTAAGTAAAAGACATATTCATAATTAAGCTTTGGTTTTGAGGCAGCAGTTAAATAGAGTTATGTGAGAGCTCTATCAAAGTAGGTAACCACGTCTGAAATACAAAAATCCGTTTCATCATTTATAGTTTTTTATCACATCATATAGCATAACTTTCACATGAGAACAAAGGTCATTTTAAAGCAAACTGTTGCTCTAAGGTAACTTTTAATTTGAAGACCAAATGTAAATTGCTATGGTGAATGCACGTTAGGTCACTAAAACAACGGTAGCTAAACTCAGATGTGACCTAGCAACCCAGGTGTTCAGGAAAAGTGCTGTTAACAGTAAGGATTGATGATCTAATCAAACTGTCACACTCAGATCCTCAGCAGGGTGGTTGGAGGGGAGGTGGAGGAGGATAATATTCAGAAAGCAAGCACATGCTTAGTGTTACTTTAAATTGATGCTGACATTTTCAATTGTAAAAAGAAATTTTTTCCTAAGTAATATAGGAAACAACTCTCCTAACCTTCCGGAGGATATCAGATAATCAGAGAGCTTGTTTTGCAAAAGCCAACTTCTCAGATGTGTGACTTTGTGAAATACGAACTATCAGACATTTTAGAGATTCAAGTTGATAGCAAATACTTTAATGCTTTTCTTTCACTTAGGTAGGTATAAATGGGTATTTAGCTCACTCTGTGCATATGTGCTTCCTGTGCATATACCATAAATTAAAATAATTAATAAACCAATCTATTTGTGCTAGTTCATCTATGCATTCTGCTGTCTCTTGACTATACCACTAAGGACTCAAGAAACAGCCAAGAAAAATGTCAACAAATAATGACGCAAGATGAAGTTTCAGCGGTCTAAGAAACTGGTTCTGCATCACACTTTTAGTATTACCATCTGCCTATTTGCGAGGTGCTTAAAATTCAAGGAATACGGGATTCTCTTCTTTTACAAGTAAAATATTATTCCCTTCTGTGAGTTTGCCCATGAGCGATGAAGTCCAACATAGTTACAAATGGGTAGCAGTGACTTTACAATCAGAAGAGCTATTACCCTTTCTCAATTAAGAGCTGGAAAAAAAGGCAGATTAATGTGTCAGAAACTGGGCAACTATATTGTTTAATCACCAACAGCAGCCGTTGTCTGCATGAGGTTCTGAGATGGCCACTTGCAGCAGCACCATCATTTTCCTGCCCCTCTTAGACAAGGATGATTTGTTGATGGGAAACCTGTATGGAAACTTGCACAAAGCCAAGAGGAGGATCAGGCTTTTGGTGCCTCTATCTTGAGCTGGGTTGGAGGACTCCAAGTGTACAGCATGACAGAGTGATGGCGATCAACCAAAATAAGACCACGAATGTGAAATTCTAGATATGATCTCTCATTTGTCTGCAAAGAGCCATGTACTATATAAATGGTACAAAAGCAAGAATTCATTTTATGAAGGGTACTGCCAGTGAGCCACAGGTGTACAAACACAAGCAGTTCAAACATGATAAGTGGGAGTAAGGTTTTCTTATGTAAAATCACACATCTGCAATGTGTTTACCCTTTTATTTGTCTTGCAGCTCTAGTGATAGTGAAGTGAAGCATCACTCTACATGAAGCAATCTGTACCACTACACAAGCATAATGAAGAAAGCGAGGAGTCTTGTTAAAATCACGCGTTTCAGATGTATCATATAGAGAAAAACAAGTAAGTAAATCAAGTACAAAAAACCCCCACATTACCACAGAGATGCACTTTCTCTCACTTGTACACAGTACTGGTAAAATTCATAGAAATGAGTTACTCAAAAAAACAGAAGCAAAATCCTCAATCTCCCCAATAAGTACCAATGATAAAATTATTTAATTTCATCTGCCCTCTTTTTGTAGCTGTTGCATTCCTTCCACCTGCAGATATTTTACTGGAACACTCAGGTATACAGAAGAATGATGTATCTAGTGGATTGCTTTTACGTTTAAATGTTAAGACTTCAGGCATTAAAAATTAGACACAAAACACCCTACGGGGAAAAAATTTGGAAATCATAAAATCTGGATGATATTCAGCAGCAGGAATTTCCTCAAGCTACCCTTTACTGCAAAATTAATTCACATTACTGGAAGGCTTTCCTATACCCACAGTGTTGGGAATGTTTTGTCCTATGGGGGACCGTTCACGCAGGATTCAGAATTTACATATTTCACTATTTTGTTCAGTTATTTTCCTCAATAAAGAGCATCAAACCTCTGCGCTAAATTTAAAATGAATTACAATTTTGCTGAAGGTTTAATTGCTAAGTAATTTGTTTGAACAGTTTAAACAATTTACAATTTAGTCAACATAAAAATTTGTGGGCAATCATATGGGAAAACTCATAAAACCGCAGCTAAATTCCAAGTAATCAAAGTTTTATAGACTGAAATAGCCTTTAACTAACAAATTATCATTATGATTTGATGTTAACTGCACTGTTATATTTTAATTCATTTAAAAACATAAGAAATGTAAAAAATCACTATGCCCTTAGACCTAATGTGGATTTTTTAATTATTTTAATTTACAAGTGTATACTGCAAAATATTATAAATCCAAACAGTGTACAATAGATAGAGATGTTGGAAGTCTTTTTTGGTGCCAGTCTTTGGGGGGAAAAAACCCCACAAATTAGCTGCTATAGCAGAGTAGTGGCAAAATTTGAAATAAAGGAAAAAAATACAGCTTCTTTAAGTAACATAATAAAGTCGTGCATATTCTTCTGCAGATGACTCTAATTTCCCCAACTAGTTTTTGGAACAGAGCATACACAGAAGAGAAAAATCTGTAAGAAATGAAAAAAAA
>NC_088603.1:101385077-101480077 GCF_036013475.1 Columba livia
AGCCAAGAGCTGAACCCCACAGGAAAGTATTGCTTTTGGAGGTCAAGTAAACTTCCAAGATACTGAAAGCTTCACACAGATCTTGGGTAAAACTTTAGCTCCTAACCGATTAAAAATGTTGAGTCCTTTCCACTTCCCTCTGCTCATCACAAGCTTCTGACTGGCAAATACATTAAGGAAAAGCTACATTTCCTTCCTTAGGGCTTTTCCAAAGAATGATTCTATACCTCTCCAAGATCCTTTCTAAGCCAAATTCAGGAAACAATCAATTAATTAAGGTTTTCATTCCCATCCGGTTAAACTAGTAAATGTTAGGTTTCAGCTGAAAAGCTCAGTTATTTGCAAGAAGCAGTGAAAGGTGATGACAAAGCTTGATGGCAAGACTCGGCACATCACCCCTCAGGGGCTGCAGGTCTCCTGCCCTCTGTGTATCCACAGGAACTACCAACACCTCTAACTGGAAACCTTTCTGTGAGATAGTCACTCATGATCTAGCACCCTGTCCAATTCTGGCTTGTATCGGACCTAGTGTGGCCAGCAGGACCAGGAAAGTGATTGTGCCGCTGTACTCAGCACTGGTGGGGCCCCACCTTGAATCCTGTGTTCAGTTTTGGGCTCCTCACTACAAGAAAGACATTGAGGTGCTGGAGAGAGTGCAGAGGAGGGTGGCAAAGCTGGTGAGGGGTCTGGAGCACAAGTCTGATGAGGAGCAGCTGAGGGAACTGGGGCTGTTTAGCCTGGAGAAAAGGAGGCTGAGGGGAGACCTGATCGCTGTCTGCAACTACCTGAAAGGAGGTTGTAGCATGGAGGGGGTTGGTCTGTTCTCCTGAGTAGCAAGTGAGAGGACAAGAGGAAATGGCCTCAAGTTGCACCAGGGAAGGTTCAGATCAGATACTAAGAAAAAAATTTTCATGGAAAGCATTGTGAAGCACTAGAACAGGCTGCCCAGGGAAGTGGTGGAGTCACCATCCCTGGAGGTATTTCAAAAGGCATTTAGATGATATTCTTACAGACACGGTTTAGTGCTAGAGCTGGGTTATGGTTGGACTCGATGATCCTGAGGGTCTCTTCCGACCAAAATTATTGTATTCTGTTCTATTCTGTTCTTTCAGAGCATGGGTAAGTTATTGCAAGATGATGGTCTACATATATGTATGCATGTATGACACATCACTCTGACTTTTGTTACTTGTTTTCCTAAAATCTGGGTAACATCAAGTAGATTTCCTCACTTTGCGTTTACAGGTTAATACTATCCAAAATGGGCATATCAAATAGTTACTACTATGAGAAGAAATTTATCTACTTGAAGAAAGAAAAATGTTTCAAAAGAAGGATTAACAATTCAGCTAAATAGCAGAGGGTTGGACTGATGGACTTCATTTACTTCTAGTTTTACATTCAAAATGGAAATATCAGGGCACTGTCATTTATTATAAAATAAAACAAAATTTACAAAATATCAACCTGCTATTCATTTTTCCTGGCTACTTTTCTTTCAGATCTCAACAATGCCTTCCAATGACATACCAGGCAGTCTCATATACCTTACAATGTTTGTACCCACACGTTAATAGCATTTGATATTCCAAAATTCACTCTGGGCTTATATGCAACTACACTGAACAACACACTCCTTTTTTACTTTTTAAGGCCTCTGTTTACTTCAAAGCAGCTGTGTAAAACACACAAATTTTAGTAGTACACTGTTTTCCAACATTATTTGAAAAATCATATCTATTTAGGCTGCTACTACTTAGTAGTAGGCGTTTACTTATAGCTGTTGCTCTCAAGTTGAAATCATTACACAGCTTTTCCAATCAATTAAGATTATTTGAAAAACACATGATCTTCATATGATGTTACTAGCACCATAACATTGATCCCATTTTTAAAGCACATGAAAACATTAAAAAAAAAAAGCCAGAACAACCTTAAAAAACATACTATTCATGAATTTTACAGAAAATGTTTTGTAACACAGATTCCAGTTCAGCAAGTGTTTGTGCTCCAAGTAACTTCATAGATGTGAATGATCCTATCTGACTCAATGGGATTACTCATATGCAAAAAGTTATTTCAGAGGCAACTCATCATTTAAAATTCATAAAGAAGATGAGGTAATTAAACAACTGTCAGTTAAGGCCTTTCTCTGGTATATCTACACAAAAAATAGTTTAAACAGATGTATCAGACAAAATTCTAATTAACAAAGTCTTAGATACTATAAAATGTATATTGTATACTAATAACGGTAATCTGGAAAAAAAAATCTAAAGAATAGTTAAATGTATTTTTCATATGAAAAACTTCTAAATCCAGAGTTGCGCTTAACAGTGGCAAAATTCAGTCTCACTGATGACTTGGTGATTTTATATTTATTTTCCTGCTCATATTTCTATGTGTATGTATTTATCTTAAACTCAATAGTAAAACATCTCTGTTTGCTCTGTGTTTTGCCACAAAGTATACCTAAGTAACATAATGACATAACAGAAATTAGAACTCAGCACCATTAACAGTACTGATGCGTTCACCTTGTCCTCAAACACATTGTCTCATACAATAAAGGTGTAGCCAAAGATTTATCCTGCCAATAAGACATAGTTATAGGTCCCATGAAGATTACTGACACTGAAGTACCAAATATGTACTGGCCTTGGACTTAGCAGATAACATGCCAGTTTTGAGACACATTCAAGTTGACAATAAATCAGTATCACAGTTCCAATAACAGGCAGAATACCTTAGAGGAATTTTTGTGTTAAAACATTCCACTTTTGAGTTAGCTATTAAATGGTAATGATCATAATGGACTAGGTAGCAGGGTTTTTTTTGTGGCTGAAATGTGCAAACATTTTACTACAAGGCTATTTTTTTAAGCTTTTGTGATTTTCAAGTGAAATGTATTTCCCTTTAAATAAATTTTGCCTTCCAAAAAATAAAAGGCAAAGATAAAAATATTTATTTTCATAGCAGTCTTATTATGAGTTATACTTGTTTTCTATATCTGCGCATACAAAAATCTCCACAGCCTCCATTACACCTCCCTTTCATGCATACAGAAAAATCCCAATAGTTCTGGGTTACGGAAGTCTAGAGAGAGCAAGTTACACTAGCTCAGTACCACTTACTAAATTCTAAATGTATTTCTTTCTCTCCCTCTCAGAACTATCACAATGTTTGTCACCAGAAATTCCTTTTTGAGAAGTTTGTTAAAAGGGCACCAATTTCTCAGGATGTATGGGTTATAACTATTTTTTTCAAGCACCCTTTTGAACTTATTTCAATTTTCTGTTTTTGATGATAGTCATGCTGACAACTTTTTTTGGTCCATCAAACTCTGTAGTACAATTACATGAATTTACTTTTAATAAATTACCATCTTTGCATATATCAGTCAAACCATGAAGACTAAACACTTGCAAATAAAATGCATTATTAATTTAATTGTCACAGCCTATTTAGCTAGCTTCTATTAGTATTTGCTATTATATGCAATGTATCAGAGGGTAGAATCAAATTCAAAACAAAGAATAAACTGATTATATTGTCCTAGAGAAATTAAAAAACAGCAAGCTTACAAAATTGTAATCAAGGCATTAATGTTTTAAATAGGTAAAAAAACTATGTAACTTTATTTATAATACATTTATACCCGACGTGATTGTTTTACATTCTGGAGAAAGATTTCTTTGGTTCCTAAAGCCATTACAAGGCATCACATTCTCAGGGAAAGGGAAGCAATGGTGGTTTGGTATTTACTGCACTTGATCATGTGCCTTAAACATCCACCATCACCAGTGAGGGACTGCTACTAGAGAGTTACATTACATTATTGTTGTAGCTCTGCCAGGGCTGTGAACCTGCCTGTTCACAGAGAGGTGGGCAAAGGAGGGATCCCCGACTCCGGCCAAAAAGCCTGGGAGGAACATGGGAAGAAATGGGGAGAACAGAAACAGCCAGAAGGTTTCCAGAAGAAATACACAAACAAAAGCCAGCAACAACCAACTGAGATTATAGCATCCTGCTTGTTTAGGAATTCATTTTGAGATGATGATCGCTAAAAATACGCCTCTCAGGCTAAGAGACTATATTTGGAAATCTATTGTATGTATCCTTTATTGCGCACATATTCACTAGGGTAACGCAACTTATCTCTATGTTGTATTTATGGTGATTACACAGTAAGTACCCCCTTGTAAGACAACATATTGGTATTGAATGCTTCCAGTTACAAAATAAGCCACCAGAGCAAAGCATTTTCGTAATTGTTGTGCTATGACAAAAGATAACCAGCGTAAACTTTAATATGGTATCTGCTTGGATGAAACTGTAATTGTTGTTTCAATGCATCATTCTGTTTTCTAGATGAAACAGAGTATCTCAAAATTCTTTAAATAACCGTGTGTTAGAGAAATCCTGGTTAAGCACTTTGTAGTTATTAAAAATATAAGCACCACTTAAACAGGTGCTCAGTCAAACACATGGCATGTATGGTGTACTAATTTAAAACTCTACTCTTAGGTCAGTCTGTGATTGACCTGTGACAAACCTGTGGGAAAAGAGTTTAGTCGACCCCCATTTCCAGCATCTTTAATGGGAAATTAACACAGTCCACAGAGAGTTTTGCAGCGTTTTCCTACAATTCCTTGCTAACATTTATTTTCCCCTTCTTTCATATCAAAACCTGGAAATACTCTTTATTTACACAAGCCTACACTGGAAGAATGAGTTACAATGTAGGAATACCTGAAACAGTATCAGGTGCCCAACAATGAACCCTGTAGGTAGAACACCCCCATCTACCCAGATAAAAAGTGAAAAGGCCATCTTTTGGCTGTCCAAAAATCATCCAGTTGCCCCAAAAATTCAATGAAATAACAATATCTATGCCACAACGCGCCTAATAAATGAGGCAAAACCCGCTTATCTGCAAACGCAGTGACATTCAGTTTGTAAACCAGTTACGCTTTAAACCACAGAAAAAAATATCCTGCTCACACACACAAAAAAAATGTTTGTAAATAAGGAACTGTACACAGATTGAAAAAATAAATTAATTCACTTTGTAAATAGTCAAAAGACCAGATCTCTGTTCCTGCTCAAAAACACTGAGGAAACTTTCTTTTTGATTCGTCTATGGCTTTATACTTCAGTGATCAAGAAAAATCTCATAAAGTCATTTTATAAACCCATGAGCAACGAGGCCAGCAAGAAAAAAAAATAATATTTGTACTTGAAGGAACAGTTACAACTAGGGAAATTTTGAGAAAATAATATCACCTGTCAAAAAACATCCCCAAAAGGTGCAAATCTGACACCTTTTGCCTACATTTGCTTTCTTCAGCAACTTTTCTATTGACACCCAGAGACGTGTCACGAGCCCCCCGCTGGCAGAGCACTTAAACATGGACTAGAAGTTGTTATTATGTAGTTGGAGTTGAGCTAGAAGTCCAGGTGGCTTCATTTTGGGTAAGCTAAATATTCCGCGTAAGGTCTCCACACATTGTATAAGGTAAAATAAGAAAGAATTTTGAAGTAGTTTACCTTTCTTTTGGTGTGCCAACTCCATGCTTGCCCAGTAAATGAGTATTCAAATGTTTCTTCATCACAAACGCCACCCTACAAAATAAGCAGAAAACACACAAAGATTATTTCTTTTATTAATACATTTTTTCCCTGTTTTGAGCATGCATTTGAGCATATTTTAAAGGGGGACTTTTAAAAACCCACTAGATTACAACTGAAATCTGGGAGCCCATTCTGTAATGACAGGTTTTGTTCAGATTACAGTCACCTGGCTATTTTTCTCACAAGTAAGTAATCACAACCAAGCGTCGCTGGCCAAAGGACGGAAAACCTGTTTCTGCTTCCCTTCACAAATTAGAATATCTTATACAATATACTCATAACATAGTCTATTTTGCTTAGAAAACATTTTCTCATGTTATAAGCCAATACAGTTTTACTTTCACCTTTGAATTTATTTAGGCTCAATGGGGCCACGCAGCAACCCTTTTTCATACAAGTAGTTCCATTGTTTTTAATGAGTAACACAAAAATACAGCAAGATTAGATGCTTTAATCCCTGCCTACATCTAGTCAAACTTCATTGTATTAATTATTCAAAGAGATTTACATAGAAACAAATTAATAGCCTTAGTTATTTTATAGCTTTGTGGAAAAAAAATGCAAAAGGCAAAGCACACATTCATGAATACATTTTGGGCAGGAATATTGTTCAAACTGGCAAGACATTGTTCAAGACATCAACAGCAGCAACAAAAGATAAACTACCTGGCATTCTGTTTATACCAAACAAAATACAGATAATTTACTTTAATTTTGGTGACATCCGAAATGAAACAGATAGAGGCCTATCAAGTACCATCCTTCTGCTGATAAGCTCATAACATCAATTTAATTATGTCATGTGACTGCTTCAAACAATTTAGATATCAGACTGAATCTTCAAACTAAAATGTTTTTCTCAATAAGCAAAAATTTTACTGCTGTAACTTTCAGTGTGAAAAGGGCTTGCAAACATTTTCGTTAATTATGTATTACAGCTGTCCTTCATAAAGTTAATTACTAATAGCTGAAAGGCAATAGACTCTATTTGCATATGTACATGAAAGGCATGACATATGCAAAAATATGATTTTAATTAGCATTCCATGATATGAAGGGCTACAAATCAAACTGGCATGTTATAAGATTTTTAACATTAAACGCTGAATTCATCTGGACGTGTTTGCAGTAATGGACAATGGAAAGACTGTAAAACACCAGCACTATGGGGTATATGAGCCACAAAAGCCAAGAGACAGTACTTTTTCTTTACAAATATGTTAATGTAGCTTCTCCATGTCTGATCTACTTTGGGCACTTACACATTATTACAGAGGATCTCTCTTGTGCTTTCTTTACGGTCTAAGAATATAATTCTGTCATATTTAAACGATAGTGATTTCCTTATTTTCAGGAAAATACATGAAAAATACCTTAAATACTTTCCCTGTGCAATTTAGGAGTATGGCATCATAATCATTACAACTGTGAATAATCCATCATATCATCACCATCATTACTATGCAAGTGTCATCAGAATTACTGTACATTGGGAAAATAATTGCAACAAAGTAAAATAATGTCTTCTAATAAGAGCACAAGGCATTCAAAATGTACTGCTCTCGCTTTTCGCCACAAATACTAACCATTACCACACAGCCATTAGAGATACCAAACAGATTTTAATTTAGTAATACTTATATTTCCTGTTACAAACCTCCATTCTCCCCCATCTCTAAAAGAAAACAATAAACTCAAAGATATTACTATGAAAGGGCAATGTGCAATCAAAGTTGTAAACGCATACTTTGCCATTTATATGGAATATAAAGATCCCAGCCAACTACACATATTTCTAGGAATGTGTTTGTTTGGCTTTTCTGTGGTGGTTTTGTGTGGGGCTTTTGTTTTGTGGGTTTTTTTGTTCTGTTTTTTGTGTTTTTTTTTTCATTTCTGATATGTGGGGTTTTTTCTTCTGAAGCTGTGTACTTAGACCTTCCACATAAAAGACGAACATTTCTTATACGACACAACTGCAGGGGGTACAGATAGACGTACCTTTCTGCAAAATCAAAGACAAAGGCCTTGTTAATAATGGGAAGCAATTCATCTCCCATTAGCTGCCTCTGCTCTGTTTTATGTAGGTTCTGAGTAACCATTTTGCTGCTGTTACACAGCACAAATGAAATTAAGACTGACTCAGTAAGTGCCTCAGCACCTACTAACGTTTTAAGCTTTTAATGTAAGGCTTGAAAAGTTAAGACTTGAGGAGCACAGAATGGGTCTGTGCAAGCCTGGAGTGTTCAGCACAGCCCAGGAACAGCTCCTCAGCTTACAAAATCAGGCCTTAAAAATACAATTCGCTACTTACAGCAGAAATTGTGAACAAGATACAAAAATATTACTAGAGACAACCCTCACTTCAAATAAATGATATTCTTTTTCCTTAGAATTGAGGCAAAGTCTAAACATCTTGGCTTAGGTCCTGAGTTTGAAGAAGGCCTTTAAAAAAAAAAATGACAGGTGTAGGAACCATTTGTGTATGCTTACTAAATGCTGCAGGTGATTTTCAGAGGGAAGTAGTAGTGGTGTTTGCTGGTTTCACAAGAGAAACACAAAAAATGTTTTCAGTACATTCAGTAACTCTGGGTTTCTAAGCAGTTACTGTTCTAGTAGTCAAAAAATATTGGTTTTATCTATGCCAATAACTTACCTCTGCTGAGGTAAATCAGTTATTCCTAAGATACTGCCAGAACTGAATAGATAGACATGACTAAGCCTTGGTCTTTTCAAATGAATCTTAAGGGAAGTCTGGCTGGCACCAGTAAGGACTCAAGGAGTGAATGCTTTCAAGATATGTGGCTTTAATACACCTCCAAATCAAAGGGATACTTTCATTCAGCTGTTGTGAGCACCAATTCAGGCTTCACTGAATTTCTCATTTATCTTTTTTTTTTTTTTTAATTCTAGTGGAAATAGAAATGTCCAAATCACAGAATCACAGAATCACAGAATGTTAGGGATTGGAAGGGACCTCGAAAGATCGAAGTCCAATCCCCCTGCTGGAGCAGGAACACCTAGATTAAATTAACTGGTTTCAGAAACACATCAAAAGTGAGTAGGAAAAACTCATTAATTACAATACTCTGTGCTTCCAGTACACACAAACCAGGCCAGACTAGAGACCCGGAACCAGTTTTACAAAGTCTGACCTGAACATAGTCATCCCCAACCCACAGGAAAACAACAAGTCACAGCCCAGCTGCTCTCCTAAGGCAGAAACACCTCGTCTGCACATCCAAGTCATGGTCACTGGGAGTTCCCTCCATTCCTTTGGAAGGCTGCGCTCCTGGAAACCTCCTCTTGCAGTGGAAAAGGGGGAACAGGTACGATTTCATTTGCTTACAGCAGCATTCTGTTGTTTAACTTTAATGATTTTTCAACTATTCTGGCTTTGAACTAGCAACATCCTCTGTCTTATACACTCTATGTTCAAACTTCAGGATAAATTAAAGACAAGATGAAAAATGACACAGAGCTTTCAGAACAGCATCCACACTCCCTACAGACAATTTTTTTCACATAAACTATAAATAAAAATAACTGTCAATCATAAATAAATGAGCACCTTTCCCAAAATAAGTTTGCAGAATATTCTATTTTCAGTTTAGAAGAGCTGTGGCTTTGTAGGAACGCGTCCACTCATATTCCATGGCAGTTTTCAAACAGCACTTGGACTCACTCTGAGAGTGTCTGTAACTGATTTAGGAACCTCTACAGACTAGTTTTCAGTTATAAAAGCACATTTTAATGAACAAAAGAAACAAAGGGACTTCTAATTCTTTGGAAAAAAAAAAAAAAAACAACAAACAAAACATATTGGACAATCTTTACTGCCACTTTTTATCCCAGTGTAATACAAGTTCTTCGGCATGTACAATGTTTATCATCACAGTACCCAAGAAATATGAATAATCTGTCACGTATTGTCTGTTCTCTCATTTTCTCTGCAGGGTGAGAATTGTGCTCGGTGAAGTATTTTGTTTTAAGAGGGCAAAAGATTCCAGGTTTTATTATGTTTTGAATCTACAATAGCTCTTTTCAATATGTACATTACTGTGTTAGTGAAAAGCCAAGTTAAAAACAAACAAACACACACACACACACACCCTGAAACAAGCATCTGGACCATAAAAGCAATGAAATCTATTATTTCCTGAGTGTTTAACAAGTGGTCAGCCTTCACCTAGTTCTAGGGAAGCAGCTACCTCTTACCCCCAACAGAAAGTCACTTGAAGCCATGTCAACAGACGAGTCATCTTGTAATTGCGTATAACTGCTGAAAAGGACCAGCAGGAGAATTTATTTTTGTGGGACTCTACAAACAAGGTATCCAGCAGTTGAAGAGCAATTTTAAATCACTTCTCAGTGGATACATTGCTCTCTGCAATTGCTCTTGGAGAATTTATCTTGCCGACAACAATGTTCAATGACAGCAGAAAAGTCCACAAGAATAACAATGAATATCTAACCTTTATTCATATTCTCAATATCCTTTACATCTCCTTTAAACTGTCCAGAACCTCTTTATACATGAATTTAACTCTGAGAGTACAGGTAAGCTACCGCATGACATGTGCTGGCTTCAACTACACAGGATGTTTGAAAAAAGCAACTTGAAAGCTTTTTTTTAAAAAACAAACAAACAAACAAAAAAAAAACCCCACACACCTACAAATAAAGCAACAACAACAAAAAGGCAGAATAGAACAGTATTATTTTCAAATTATTAGTATTTAGTACTTGATTTTATCATAGGTTTCAAGCACTGAGAAAGGATAGAACTGTTTACCATTTTGGATAAATCACCTGGGAGATCTGACAGCTTCAAGGAATAATAGGAAAAAAAAAAAATCTCTTAAACTTTCATACACCATCACAGAATATGAGAAAAATAATATATTATATCTTGTCTGCAACAGTCTTTGTTTTCCATGATCTGTGCTTGAACCTCTGTTCTTGTATCTTCACCTGAGGCAAGAAACCAGAAAATCCAGGCAAACTGCATGGATCATGCCAAGAAGGGAGACAGTATGTTCGAGCAAGTAAGAACCACAGAGCCCATGTTGTCATTTATTACCCAAATGAAGTGCTCTTGTTCTTTATTCTGTGTTGAAATACACTGCAAACCCTGATTGTTTTCAGTTGAATGAGTGGTTCGAATGGAGTCGTGGGTATCAGTAAGAGAAAGACATAGTGCAGTTCTCAAGGAATATCATGACCCACATGCATTGCAGAATGTTTAATAAAACTTCTACATGTAATTACTGATTTTTGCATGTACTTTAGGTATGTACGTTCTACACATAAAAGCAGAACTTCATAAATTCAAATCAGCACTTAGTCAAATAGTACATAAACAGTCTATGTGAACTTAAAATCTTTAAGTTTTTGAAGTCTCAACATGATATACAAAGTTGCTACTCAAATCTCATCTCTATCAGGATTTTGTATTCAGCAGGTCAGCTTCAGGAACAAGAGCATAGAGGAAAAACACAAAACTGCCCAGAAAGCAATGGTTTTCTATGAACAAGTAATGTTTTGTTTTGTTTCATTCTTTTGCTCTTTTCTTTTTTTTTTTTCCATGCATCAAAAGCCTAAATTCCTGGGAATTTCTTCAAGTCCATCATTCGTGGATGTTTGCTGATTCTGAAGGGCCCAGACTGGGGTGCTGATAACTCTCTTGCATGACTGCGCGCAAGGGACTCAATTTAAAAGAAAGTATCTGGCAGGGCAGAGCCTGGTGTGGAAGATATCCAGTAGTCTGAAAGGCTTCATGCCCTTTGTGACAAGATGTCAGGTTCGAGTAAATATCTGGCAGGGCGAAGTCTAGTGTGGAAAACATCCAAGTATCTGAAAAACTTCATGCCCTCTGTGACAGGACGTCAAGTCCTAGAACCCTGCATAGGAAAGTTGGGGTTATCTGCTGACTCACTTAGCAGCCAAATGAGGCAGCTCTTATTACTTACACTTAACAGTTATGGTTACTCTTCTTAAGTTAAAAAAAATAAAATCAATAGCATTTCAGAAGGTTAACAAGTCGTGCGTAATCACGCAGTCTGCGATGCCGAGAGCGCTGTGATCCGCGGCCTCGCACTCCCTGCTGACCCCATGTGTTGAAGGAGGATACGGCGATTTTATGCTCCACCCTCGGTCACGCTCATAATTACAAAGTGGAAAGTAAAGCACGTACACTTGGTGTATGTGGCTCCTTCCTTCTCATCTTCAAGTGCGAGCGACTTGGAAAAATGCAAACTTTTTCTCTTGAAAAGAGACATTGAAAGAGGCAAATGGGGACAACTTTGCCATCACCAACAAGGCAAGAACCAGAATAACACAGAAGGATATAATGGCAATTCATGGAATATAAAGACTAACGTAAGTTTTATATTTCTTAGAATTACTATCCTTTCTGCCTTAAGTTTGAAGGTGAGGGTTTTTTTAAAACTTTCCATGCAACAATCAGGTATATTTATTATATATTAACTTTTCAGCTTTTCCATGGAGATATTTTGTTGCTAAAGTTCAAAAGCCAACACTTTCAACAATGTATTTTATGCCAATATGCAATCATTGGTGGAACAGAGCTCAAGCTTCTCTTCTAAAAATGCCTCATTTCATTGTTACCGTTCCTTGGAATGAGCTAGCAAAGAAGCTGAAGTGTCCAATGGGAAAAAAAATGGAGAGAAGACAACAACTTATATTAGTGGAACACCTGCACTCAGCTTGCACCTGGGGTAGACTGCAGTATCACGGCAGCCACTGTTCCCGACTTGCTTTGAAGAGGATGAAAGACAGCAGGATTGTCAATGCGCTGTTCAATGACCCGCATCAATCTCAAGAATAATTTACTGCTATATCAGACAGATCATTATGGATGAGTTGTGCACTATCAATCAATCGACTGTGTTGTTCCTGCATATTCCCGAATCTATCACCCAGAAGAGAAAGGAATCTCTCAACATATTCTTGTTCCTTTCTTCCACCAACCCGCATCCCTCAAGATGTGAGAGAATTACTAGACACTTGGCCATAAAGTAGTAGCACAATTATCTCCTTTCACAGATTCTGGCAGAAGAGACCAGATTACAAAGATAAAATTAAATAAAATGGAAAATATCCTCTACTGTTCCACTCAAGATGACTTGAAGAGATCTTGCCATCCAAAGTGATCAAGTCCTCTCGCCATCCCTCTTTTAAGAGATAGATGTTATAATGTAAACCACTCAGGACAGAAATGTAGTCTGTCATTGACAGGACCGTGGCTGAAGAGGAATACACTGGCAGTATTTACATTTTTTCCTCCTTCATGAAGGAACTCACTTTTTTTTTTTTAATTGAGTGCCTCACCTGATGTTACATATTTTTGATTCGAAATTAGAAAGTTTTCCTGTAAATTAGCTACAGAGCCATTCTGAATTTTATTGGTTTGGGGTTGGTTTTTTTTGGTGTTTGATGGTTTTGGTTAGTTTGTTTGTTTGTTTGAATTGCCGTTGTTTTTTAAATACAAAAAGCACCCTTCAACAGCAGACGCATGAATGAGCCAAGTGGAGAATGTGATAACAGTTACAAACATAAAAGTGAGAGGAAACTTGAGAGTGCAATTGGGAACTTTTAGATTTGGAGATACAACACATGGCACACAGGGAATATGGTCGTTCACGTGCATAAACAACAGTTTCCAAAGACCACACACTTTGCCTCCTTAGAAGAGGGAGAAAGCCATTGTACTGTTTGGTGCATAACTCTGCTGAAAACGGGACTTGGTTACTTCAAAAGAATCCTACCATGTGGCTCCAAGCATCTAGGCTGGATGGCACAATTAAACACTACCGCAGGGACAAATATTACAGGGAAAGATGCAGCATGATATTATACACAAGAAATACAGTTTGGACCATGTAAAACATCACCAGCACACTTGCAGTTGTGCATTCATAAGTGAGAGAACAGGGCCTACCAGGTAATGTCTGTTCTTTCAAGCCATAAAAGCATGCAAACCAAGAGAAATATTATATAATAACTACTATACATATAAATATATTACTAATACTAGTCAGCTAAAAGCAATTTAGTAGTGGATTTCTCTGAAAACAAGAAGTGGATCTTTCCTTATGGTATCCTATGACATATTCAATGAACAATAGAGAGTTTCAAGTGGTCGCATCCCCTCACCGCCCCTGCTCTCCAGACGTCAGGAATTAGGAAGGCTCTAAAATTCACAGGAAAATGTGATGTATAAATAGCTTAAAAATTAACAACCAGTGAAACAGGTCATATTAAAAAAAAAAAAAAACAAAACCAACAAACACACAAACCCACAAGACCACAAACACTACACCAAAGAAAACACAATTTTAGGAAATGCATACCCCAAACACCTATGCTTAGCAATGAAACCGAGGTTGTTTGTGCACCGTTACTAAAATCATAAAACTACTTTAACAATATTCTTCTGGGTATTCTTTTAAAGCAAATAAAATGAGATGAAATATTTTATATTTGTTTTAAACCTGAATTTTCCTGCTGAACATGAATGGATCTACTGTCCGTCTGAATATCCACAATTCTGTCAGAATAAAATAAAACACTGGCTAGTAAAAAATTGAAATAGGTTGTTTATCATACAGTATATTGCTAAGCTGATACCTGTAAGTAAACAAATGGCTCTCTACATATTTTGTTTGCTTAATGAGAAGACTGAAAATAGCTGAAGAGTGGCAAAAACTTCAAAGTCAGAAGGTGTTCACTCTGTCAGGATATCGCCTTCCAAATATATCAGAAAATTAGTAGCGCTACAAGAAATGTTTGTTTCGATATTCAGAGGAGTTAATGAATGTTAAGTGATAATGGTAGACAGCAGCAGTATGTAATTACAATTCTAAACACACCTTACCAAATCACTCCTAAACTAAAAGAATCACATGTTCTATTAATTTTCATTGGTTATCAAACATCTGTAACTGTCACCTCTAACAGGTGTTTGTTAATCTAACAGCTGCACAAGGTACTAAAGAAAAAAAAAAAGAGAAATCACAATATGCTTTCCATAGTGCTGATACCAACCTCTCAGTCTACACAAGGGTGAACCTCTTTGCCTAAATTTTGACATGCAACCTTAGGCTCAGTGTTGGGAGTGCCTCGCATCTAAGAGAGATTACCATCAACATCCACAATCACAACACCGGCAGAGAACATATTTGTTATGCTAAATGGGGCTGCAGAAATGCTTTAAACCTAAATGAAGGTCTATGGTTATAAGTATTACGATCCAAAAGAGTGCCTACCAACCTCGCTACCAAGAAATTGCTCATGTCCTCTCTTTTCTCACAATGTGTACATCCAACATTCCCATAACTCCGCTCACTCCCTTTTCCACTCCTTCCCTTTCTTCAGCCTGTCTCTCTACTCATGTTCCAGTCCATTTCCTAGTGTGTTTAGGACTTAAGATACAGACTTTGATGCAGTAGGCACCAGTTCCACATATCATCATCTTGCATCTGGAAAGAGACAGCAGGATGAACAGTCTAATGTAGGAAGTTCTCCAAAGTAGATTCAACCTTCTGGGACTCAGGTGAACCACACCTCTAAGTGCCCTAAAAAGGAGTTTTGAAATATTTGACTTTCTGCAGACAGATTGTACAGAGCTTCCCTGAGATTCTAATGAGCAAAGTCTCCGTATGTTGAAAGTGCAAGAAACAGGCTGCAAGATTAGCTCAAAATAAGGACGTTTCAATGAGTTTCTACTTAAAAGTGAAATGGATAAAGCCAAATATACTTAATTTTAATCCTTTATTCTTCCTGAACAAAAACTCATTTTAAATGTTGTAGCCTCTTCCTAACTGCTCAGAAATTGCACTGCAGACTGAACTACCATGTTTATACAGAGCTTCTATAGGAAGAGCTATCTTGGGAGTGAAATCCTTGTCATCAGAAGAAACTACTCTTGCCTGTCTTTAAAGGAAATCAAAACAAATCTAAAGATAGTTGACTGTGGGCTAGAAAACATGTAGGGCCTGCAGTAGCAGTGCCACCACATATAACTCAGTCAATCCAGCAGCTACAGGGCCTGTGGTCTTTAGCAAAGTTGTGAGGTACAAACGAAGGAATGAGATGAATAAATTGGTCACTATCTGATGACTGAACTGCTCAGAAGTCATACACAATCAGGAGGCATACACAATTTTTATTGACAGTTTACCCACAATTTGAAAACGCTGCTGGTGATAGATGGTGGCTGGAGCGAAGGCTCTGCAGTCTGCTTGATCTGCAAGAGTAGTGAGAATCTTGCCCTAGGTCTTCACTTGACATAGAAAAGCAAGTGCTGGTTGATTTGTTTATTCCTGAGACTTAAATTCAGCTGTAAAACATATCCTTTTTGCCTTACATCCAGGCATTCCACAAGACTGTTTGACTTAAGGTAGAAAACAAAATACTTCAGAATATTTGTTTGCCAAAGGAGCTGTAACTGCATAAAAACAGTAAAACTATGACAGCAGGACCTAATCTGTAACCACCAGAAGTACCATCCACATGGATGAACCTTTAACAAGAGTCTGATCAAATCAGAACAGACTGCTTCCAGCCCAGGAAAAAAAGAAGGTAATTCTCTGGATCAGGTTATTTTCAGTCCACAAAAATGCATCTGGTACTTGTATACACGTAAATATGTTTGCAGCACAGGTAAAAAATAAAAGACGACACCCACCTTGGTTCTCACTTTCCTTATCCAAGGGCTCTCAAGTTTCGTCATTGCTGCCTCAGAGACTAAGAACCGCAGTGATATCAGAACAACCATACTGTATGCCTAACACTTGGCTAGTATCTTTGATTAATGTTTGATATTTCATTGTTAAAAGACGAATTCATAAGTAGTTGAGCATAAATAACAGCTTGGAATTTAATTCTCAACTGGTGCATCAGTCTCTCTAGATATTCCCATCACAGCCATCCCTAACTCTCCCCAAACGCTAAGAATTACAGCAGCTTTCTTCTCCTGCCACTGAAGGAGGAGGCTGCTGAAGCAATAACAGAGACTGTCTGAGGAAACCATGATATGCTGACCAAAAAGACTGTTATGTGCTCTACATGTACCACAGATCTACAAAACTCTCTCAAATTATGGCACTGAATGTAGAGTGCACAGAAGAGCAGCATTAAGAGCAGCACAGAAGTTTATCCAAATGAGAATTCCAGGTGGTAACAGCAGCATTACTCCATTTGTCCCATGAGCAAATGGTAACACCTCTCATCACTTCAGCCACAGACTTAGCAAGATAATCACAAGTCACTAAAGCTGCCAAGTGCAAAGTCTCTTGTTCCTTAGGTTTGCCTTCGATATCCAGCAGGGCTCACTTTAGACACAGAAGCTCCAAGCCAGGACTGCAGGAAAGAATACTCACCTGAGATATAATTGTTACTGAAGCAATAAAGAAAATCAGAGAACATTTTGTGTTGGAATGGATCTTCAAAGGTCATCTAGTCCAACTTCCCTGCAATGAGCAGGGACATCTGCAACCAGATCAGGTTGCTCAGAGCCCCATCCAGCCTGGCCTGGAATGTCTCCAGGGATGGGGCATCTACCACCTCCCTGGGCAACCTGGGCCAGTGTTTCACCACTCTCATTATAAAAAAACCTCTTCCTTACGTCTGAGCCTGAACCTCTCCTCCTTTAGTTTAAAACTATTACCCTGCTAAAAAGTCTGTCCCCATCTTTCTCATAGGCCCATTTTAAGTACTAAAAGGCTGCAACAAGGTGTCCCCAGAGTCTTCTCTTCTCCAGGCTGAACAACCCCAACGGTCAGCCTGTCCTCTGAGGAGAGCTGTTCCAGCCCTCTGATAATTTTTGTGGACTCCTCTGGCCCCTCTCCAACTGGTCCATGTTTTCCCTGTACTGATGGTTCCAGACCTGGATGCAGGGCTCCAGGTGGGCTCTCACCAGAGCAGTGCAGAGGGGTAGAATCACCTCCCTTGACCTGCTGGCCATGCTCCTTTTGATGCATCCCAAGTTACGATTTGCTTTCTGGGCTGCAAGCACACATTGCTGACTCATGTACAATTATTTCATCCACCAGTACCCCCAAGTCCTTCTTGGCAGGGCTGCTCTCAATCCCTTAATCCCCCAGCCTGTATGGATACCAGCGGTTGCCCCAACCCAGGTGCCAGACCTTGCACTTGGCCTTGTTGAACCTCATGAGCTTTACATGGGCCCATTTCTCAAGCTTGTCCAGGTCCCTCCAGATAATAAATTAAAACTAAAAATACTGAATAACCCCACTGAATTTAGAAAGATGTTTTGCACAAAAAAAGCCATTCTTGCAGTCTGGTATGAATGCTCTGTGCACTAGGTATGAAGACTTATCAGTCTGGGAATATCAAAGGGATATACATCAGACAAATCAGTACAGTCATAAAGATGATATCTGTGACACAGCAGAAGATGTTCTCTGGCAAGGAATATTCCAATCCCAGCCAGCAGCTGAGATTAACTCTGACCATTTCTGGCCACAAATCAAGCATGAGAGAGATGGGAACTACATAGGTGCCCAGTGGAATTAAGAAAGAAACATCTTTGATCTCAGGAGCCCAGATATACTTGCATGCACTCATTGAGAATACACATGAACAAACAACTGAAAGAAATCACTTTTGTTGTAAACAAAAGCTTATGACATGTTATCTAAAAGAGAACGGAGAACTGATAAATTACCCAAAAAGAGGAAAGAAAAAAAAAAAAAGGAGTTCAGCTTTTTCTGAGCTGGCCAGCCAAATTTCTAAGGTACATTACTAACAGGAAAATTACGGAACTTCAGTTTTTATGTACAAAGTGATAACTTTGTCCTATGAAGAGACATAAACCATATCTCTTTAAAAAAGCGTTATTTTTAGTCTCTGTGTCTTTTTGAAATGAAGCTTCAATTAAAGGGTTTCTCCTTTTCTGATCCTTGCTGTCGTTGTGACTACACCCCCACAAAGTCTTATCTCAAGTGCTCGCATGAGACAATGGGATCCCGTAGGTCCACTTTTGGTAGGAGGGGAACACGACAGCAAAAGGTGACACGGGTACCAATACACACAGTGGTACAAATATTATTCGGTATTGCATGCATTTGATTTTCATTAATGTATTCCTGTTAGAGCACTGAAATTTAACAAATATGTTCACAATTTGGTAGATGCCCCATCCCTGCAGACATTCAAGGCCAGGCTGGACGGGGCTCTGAGTAATCTGATTTAGTTGAAGATGTCCCTGCTCATGGCAGGGGGTTGGACTGGATGACCTTTGAAGGTCCCTTCCAACCCAAAATATTCTATGGTTCTGTGAACAAAGGCATGTGTGCACAAAAACACATGTACAAACGACGACCTGAAAACACAAACACCGTATTTCCCAGAGGTCACTCGCAGCCATGGAACAGAGCAAATAACCACTGACACACGACTCCCTGCTCAGCTCTGTAAGGAGATGCAAGTAAAACGACTCTCACTTTGGAGCAAATGCAGCTCCCATCGTTTGACCCGTGAGACCCACAAGCCTCAGGCCTCTCTGAATTCCACACATTGGAAGGGCTGAGTTGCCCAAGATCATTTTCAGCGAAGAAAAGCCTCCAAATTTTAGACAGTTCAAGTTACACTCTGCAAAGTTTAAATATACACAAAATGCTTTCTCTTTTGTTATAAACAGAAATAAGAAAAAAAAAAAAAAAACACACACACAAAATAATCAAAGGGTTGTTGTGTTTCTTTACAATTTATCAAATCAGCAGAACACCCAAAACCATTATTTATGACATTAAGTACCTGTATTTGGACAGACATAGAGACCGAATTATCTGACCAACGTGTAACTTTTATAGTACTGAATAGTAGGCAATGTTACGTGCAACACATAGCCAGATAGATCGATGGACTTGATTATATAAGGGGTTACAAACAAAATAGTCAAAAATATTAACCAATAAACACATGCCTGGGTGGAAACGTCCTATTATAAAATTACTGTAAAGATCCTCAAACTGTTCAGGGGCGAAAAAAGTCCAATTTCCCACATAACCTGAGAGCGCAGAGTTTGCTGATAATAAGATCCAAGGAACCTGTAAACCCAAGGCTCTAATTTTCTTATGGCGACTGTGTAATATTTTGCAAAGTAAAATTGACTGAGATGGAAGCTATTTTGCATGGTACAGTGGCGATGGCTAACAAATGAGAGTTTTGTGGGCTGAATGTTAGTCCCCTGCCTCATCTGCCACCCCTAATGACAGCAGCCACCTGCTGTTTTATTGTCACAGCTGGAGCCGGTTCACACTCCTTGGTGCTGAGCTCTGCCCATGAGCGCCAAGCTCTCGCCTCGCCTCATTACTTTGATGAACTTTTTATGGTCAGCACCCATGAAGACCTCATCTAGGACTATACAACCTAGATCGGCTTCAGGGAGTGCTTCCAGCTAGCGTGAGGTGATAACACAGAGTGACACCACGGCTGCCGCTGCCTGTCACTTAGTCACGTCACTGTACTATACGTCTGGCTCTACAGGGCCCTCAACAGGTAAAATGCCATGAAATTCTCCTCTATAATAAAGTTCGCTCTGTCTTTTTCATGTTGCAATATAGAGATCATATCCTACTAGCAAAACTCAGTTTTTCAAAGATAGAAATTAAAATTTTAAAATCTATCATGCTGTTTCCTGCATATCACTACAGACAAGAAATTTCTGTGTTCCATAGAAAATGAACCTGCTGCCTTCCTAAAAAAATATTCTGGCACTAAAGAAAGCAACCGTGAAAAGCATAGTACAGCTTGATTAACACAATGAAATAGGAAAAAAAAATTACATGCATTTTAGAAGGACCATTCCAACTTAAAGAATAGAAAGCACAGAAACAAAAAACAAGTCAGTCACACCAAATTATCTTCCAAATAAATCCACAGCTACTACCCTCTGCCCCCTAAAAATCCCACACCTATACATTTATTAGATATAACATATCAAATCAAGATAACAACGAAGCAAAGCCTTTGACAACATTTTACTTAATCAGAGTAGTCTGTTACTACTTTTTTCTAATTTAAAAGCAAATATAATCAGCCTTTCCTTCTCATTATTTTTTTTTAACTAACAAACAGCCCAAATCTCCTGAGCCTGTATACAATTTTAAACTGCGTCAGAAATCTTTTCATTGATACATTTAGAGCGGACTGTTTTGCGCTTGATCCCTGAAATTTAACCCCAGGTTTACTTTCAGCAGTACAGTAATCTTCTTTGTGTCAGAGCTTTGCATTTGCCCATATTTACATATATCATTAAGATTAATATATGTGCTATTAATAATAATTTCATTAACATTCTGAAATCATCAAATAACATTTTGACTTTTGAATGGCTGTAGGCTATTATAAGCCTAAAAACCAGAACATTTTCAGTATTCATTGTGTAGCAATCCAGCTGATCAGTTTTGACAAATTCATGCAATGTTATAAGCCATTAAACTTCATTTAGTTTCATTTTAAAATTCCACCTAAAAATAAAAACTGTGTTTATTGTACAGACTCTATGATTTCCAATGCCGATCATGATATCCTCCAAAAAGGAACTGCTGTGTGTTGCTGTTTGTTGTTGTTGTTTGGATTGGGGGGGGGGGGGGGGGGGGGGGTGTTGCTTTTATTTTATTTTAATGAAATGTATTTAAACTTATCATAAATAGAGTTTTTGAAATAATATTTTTGAGACCACAGACCCAGCAAGAGTCCAACACCTCTAACGTGATATGGCACAACTTAGCTCCTCTTGAAGAGGGGCAGTGCTGTGGGTACCCTGCGCTTCACATCAGACCCCTACAAACTTTAAAAATGTTGCTGAGCACAGACATTATCCTACATTCTGACAATTTGCTTATGCAAACCCTGCTTTATTAGCATTTAAGTGTGACCTACACCGCAGTTAAAGAGGCAGAAAAACAAAACAAAACAGCAAAGCTCAATATAGGTTTCAATTCTGCTAGAACATGAGCACCTCCCATACAGCCCCAAAAAGTATTCAAGGGAACCACAGGACACACAGAACCTCACATAACAACGGCCTAGAATGTATGAACAATCCCATTAAATATAAACCATATGAATCTTTCTACCAGTACAATTTCAAGAAGTGTTTCACTTCTGCACAATGAATTCAACCAGAGAACACCTTGTGAAGCACAGTGACACACTGGTCACATTTTTTGGAGGGAAGAAAATGGAATTTTCTCCTTTTGACTAGATAATGTATCTGTCAAATGCATTTATATTTATAGGACTCATTTCATACCCTTAAAAATAAAATACCAAAGATGCAGCTTGATTAGTGCAGCCTAAGACATTATGAAAGGGACAAACTGCCTCAGTGGAACAATCAATGGTTTCAATGGAACAATCTCATAATAGTGCCAGTAATTAAACAATGTCCAAGAGATTAAGTGATTTTATTATTATTTTTTTTACACTAGAGCATCAGCTGTAGTATGCCTATTGCATGTCTCGTGATATGACACATTTAATCCATCCAAAAAGTTTCTCTTTTATCCACGTTTGATTCATAACAAAACAATTACCACAATTACCTAGGTATTTATTCTCCTGTTATAAAGGAATTTGTTAAAGGATATATGGTTATTCTAACCAGCTATATTTGCTCATTGCCTTCCAAGTAGCCTGTATGCACATGTAAATATTTGGAAATATTTTTCCTTTGCAACACTATGTTGCCTTGGCATTATGACTGTATTTTAGAGTTGTATTCTAAAATATAACTTCAATTTATCCAGCACTTACAGTTCACTGGTCTGTAATTTTTAATATCCCTCTATTTTCCACTAATTTTAATTTTAGTCACTATTATTTAAAGTTCATTTTCTGTGCATGCCCTTTCAATCATGATTTTTTTTTTTTCCCAATGTGATAAAAAAACATTGGTTCCATTTCTAACAATGACTTTTATTGGAGTAAGAAAAAACTCAAACTTTTAAAAGAGAAACAGATCAGAAAATCATCAGACAGTAACAATTTGTGGTCAGTATCAAGATGAGCTTCATGTGAACAGTCTGGAGGTGACAGGATTTCTACCCTATTCCTAATCCCCTGAGCCATTCAGCCTCCTGAACGATAAATTTCTATAAGCTGATCCCTTAACCCATCACCAAGCTGGTCATGCTACTGCATTCCAACAGTAATGGTGAAAAGGGAAACACCCTACATTTTATATTTAAATCTCCGTGATACACAATAGTCACGTTGGAAAGTCCCCAGACCTCTTTTCTCATCTACCACACAGAAGTTTTGAAAATGGACCCTATGAGAATAGGAATGGGTATATGAAGTTGTTTGGCTTTAAATAAATATTCTGCCTTCTGTACTTACTCCAAACACACAAGGAAGCTTTCAACATACATATTTTCCCTTGTACTGAGCAGAAATACACGTTGAGCTTAAAAAAATAGCTGAACTACTATGCCTGCTGTTAAAGAAAAAGAGATTCATATAAAGCATATCAGAGACATTGCTGAGGAATTGTTCACTCTTTAAAAAAATATTATCTCTGTAATGCTGCCAGTGCCAGTGTCAGGTTGGGCAATTAGCCAATTAAGTGTGAACAGATCTGCCAAGAAGCTATTTTATTTTTGCCTCGGAATATATGTGTATCTGTGAGCTGGTGTGTGTTTGTGTTCATGCATCAGTGGAATCTGGTTGCTCATGCCAGGTTTTCTTATCACACGTTTCTGCCTTTTTGAACTTGCACATTCCCGCGATACCAAATGGACATGTGTCTGCTGATAATGTCAACAAACTCACATTCACAAGGAGAGGTTTTTGTGTAACTAGATCAAAAATAGCCTTTTTTGTGTTAATTACCTGACCCCGTCTGCTTACACAATACAAGAGCAGCAGCTCATGAGAAGAACTCCAACACCACAAGCACCTCTAAGAGATGTTAAAAGACAACAGATGTGGAAGAAATTAGCATCCGATTACAATATCCCTGGCTAAACACTCTCCTACAAGCCCCACTTCTACGTGTTATCTGAAGGAAATTCTCACTTCTCATAGCAGACCAGGTTTGATTGGGCGCTCAGACCATCCTGTTATCTCTTTAATTTAATCTTATTGTGCTTTAGACTCTTGTACATCCATGTAGAAAATTTCTCTTGGAAATATGAGTAGGTACAAAACATATCTAATGCACTCTGACTAGGTCTACTGCCTAGAAAGCAGTATTTGTTGTATTTTGTTTGTTTTGGAGGGTGGGGAGCAGATCCACCAACTGCAGGCCTGTATCTTAATTCAATAGCAAAAGTCCAAACGAGGTGACTTCAACAGTTTTGATCCAGTCATTCCAAATTAAAGCCAACACAAAAAAAGATATACACAATTTGCAAATCAAAACCAAACAGTGCCAAGTACAAAGAGAAGTATTTAAAAACCCTTTTCATAACATTTCAGAACACAGATATTACCTGCCATTGAAACTATCTTCCTGAATACCTATTAGAGAACTTCACAGATCTTAACAGCACTGACAACTTGTTCAGAATTTACCAACACTTCCACTAAAAAGACTTCCTACTCTCCAAGATACGTGTTTAAACAGCCCTGATGAAAATTAGTATATTTTGCAAAATCGTAAGTGCATTTAAGGCTAGTGAAAATAACTACCTAATATTACTGTCTGTAATCAGGTGTTATAAAGGGAGGTAAGGTACAAGTTAGTAAATCCAGCATTGATAACAAACTTTAGGGTCACTGCTATTAAGTCTCTCTTATGAGATTACATAAACGAAGCACGTGAGTGACAAATGTTCTTACACAGGATTTCACAGCCAAGAGTGCCATCTTCCCTAACAAATCCCACCGGTCTGCAGAAGAGGAATGCTGTACTTGGCTACAGCACCAGTTAACCCCTCAATCTGTCAGACATGCTGCAAGTGCTGTGCCTAAGGGTGAGGCTGGTACCATAACACCCCATCACGCTGGAGATCCAGCTGGTCCTTGTGAAACGTCCTTGAGGGTCAGCGTGACCGCTCCAGAACTCCATCCAAAAAGGGTTGTTTTAGGAAATGGTGTAAACTTCTCCACAGATCTCCTCAGCAAGAGATGTTTAGAAATGAGGCGCATCACCACCTCGCTCTTTCCTCTTCTGGGAAGAGCTGTCTGGTTCTGAGCAGAGAAGGGACCAACAGCACCCGTGCGGCTTTGCTCTCCCTCTTCACACTGTCTGTGCCCAAGGGGAAGGAGGGCTGGCCGATATTCATTGACAGAAGTGAACAAGGAAACCCTTTTGAGTATGTTTCAGGTTAAAATGGAATTCCCTTTTTCAGCATTCTTCATATATTTTGCTACATAAGTCTGCAGCTCTTATGTTTGCAGTTGCCAAACAATTCTGCTTTTTCTTGTCCTTTTGGTAAGCAGGAACAAACATTTCTTCTCACCTTTTTGTAGTTGCATCACTAAAAGTAGGACTGTAGAACATTCAGAAAGGATGTATTTCATTCTAGCAATAAGTCAAATCAAACAGAAAATATGCATTTTTAAAATATTTGCTATTTTTGTTTCTAACATAACACTAAATGAATGCAAACCTACTTCCCGAAGAGAGCAAGAAGTATTGGTTTCACTACAGTACATATGATCTAGATCCCAAGGTCTAATCATAACATATTTATCACCATCTAGCATTTGGCTTCTATCTGATGTCCACGGGCACTTGTAGTGATAGCTGTCAAACTGCATTCCTTTTCTGGCATAAACGAGCATAACAACAAGGACAAGAAATAGCGTGCAGTATAAAGTAACAACACAGCCTGGAAATTAGCCCATAGTAAAGAAACAGTCAAATTCATTACCAGCCTCAATGATGGAGGTTCATGCTTATGGTGGCAGAATATTTCAGAAGTCACCAAGCTTCATGAGGCTTGCTTCTACTAAAGGTGCTAAAAAATGTTTTGGAAATATAGTATCCTTCTCCCTTCTTTACTTTTTTACCTTATCAGAGAGCAGAAAGTCTTAGTCAAGCCACATATGTTCCTGGAGAAGGACGTCTAAAAGGACATGACCCACCCTCCTTGGATTTCAACTGCTTGTTCCAGTGCTATTTAAGCACACAGATATTTCAAGTATTCTATACAAAAAAGCCTCATCTTAGTCTCTTTTAATGACAAAGAAATAGAAATGAATGGGAAAAAAAAAAAAAAAAGAAAAACCAGATGATCAGTAACTAAGTTGCTACTTCTTTTCAAAGTCTTGTCTATATTCCATAATTTTAATATTCTAATTGAATTTGGCAGTAACCTTTTGTTCCTCCTTTGTCTGCTCATGGACATTTTTCCATCAGTCCCTTTTTTACTTCCCCTTGAACTGGAGATACTCCATGTCTGTATACCTCAAAAGATTCCGCAAGTCTGCATCCATCTCTCAGTTGTAATCAGAGGGAAACCACAATTCTCAGAGGCAAAGATGAATTTCTAGTCAACCCTTACAAATGCTATCAGTGATAAAGGTGAGGTAGTTTTAGTGGCTGGGGAAAAACCAACCAACCAACCCTGTAGCACAGAAATAAGAGAATATTGCTTGGCCATGTATTGCATTGCAAGAAAGCAGTGATGGGGAAAGAGGGCAGTAGCACTACCTACAACAGCATACGGTCCACTGGCACATTATTAAGTCAAAGTCCTTCCATTTAAACAGGAGTTCCATCTCTCCTTGACAGGCAAATGACAGATTGTGCGCATCACTCAGAAATTACTCAGGTTATTGACAGTGCAGAGAAAGTCTCCTTATCCTTTATGATGTTTCTGAAGAACAGAGGCCACAATTACAAAACATGCATACTAAGATTACTGCTCTTCCTCAGATCACACTTTTCTTAATTTTTTTCTAATATATTATTAAATTTATATATAAGCCATGATCCTGACAGGCTGTTGTTTCTCCATCTTTTGTCATTCAGAGGTGAATGCTGAACAGGTTAAAAATACATAGTCCTTTTCTACAGCAACAAAGTCCCAAACCACCCTTGGCACATTAATACAACTATCAGTTTCCACATGATCCAAAAGCCAAAAGTCACTACTTCCATTAGTTCCCTGGGAAGAAATGGATATTCTTTCCTGAGAACTTCTTGATTAAAAAAAAAAGAGGAAAAAAAAAAGAGAGGGTAAGAGAGAGAGAGAGATGACCAGATGTAACCAGAGACCAATAGGCTTAACATTTTTTTTAGTCCTTCAAAATGCATCTTGTACAGTTTTACCTGTCTGATGAGTAAGTAGCTGCACCAAACCCATACAAACCTACATGAAAAACACCTGCTAAGGCTTCAGAGACAATCTGACCCACAACAGTATCGTTGTTCAGCAGGAAACTGAAAAATGGAAGAAATGATCCTACAAATCAGTGGACTGCATGCCAGGCAGAACACATCACAATTTTGAGCTGTATAAACACAGACAAGTTAAAGGGCATCTAATCTTTAAAGTCTCTAAATTAGTTACACTAAATCCTATACTAATTTAACTGTTACAGTAAATCCTTCAAATAAATATTATTCAGCAAAGGCCATGGCAACTCGTGCTGTATTTGTAACCCTCTGGCCACCTGGAACAAGATCAAACTCATCTGGTATTCTTGAGAGCCTGTTCTAAAAAGTAAACTTTGCATTGCGCATACATGAGGAATATATTCACCTGAAGGGCTATTCATAAACAAATACGCAGTCACCTATGGCAGTGACCACCATCAACTTCATTTTTCATCTTTACAGATAACAAATACTTCTGATTACTCAATACATATGTACATATGGATGTATAATTATGTATTGATTAGTTTAGCTTTTAGCATAACATATGAATGTATTGAATTTCTCCAGAGTAACAGATAACATTTTTTAAAAATTATACCAATAGACCATTAGCATTACGAGTGAATTTATTTTCCCCAACAGTGCTAAAGATATGCAAAATTTTCATTTTTCAGAGTTGCATAGTAAATGATTAACACCAGCTCTGCTCATTATCTTGCTTAACAAAACTTCTCTAAAAACAAATAAATCAAAAGTGCCTCTAACATTCCTGAATAAATAAATTACAGACCTGTTCAGTGGCAGCAATGATATTTTAAAAAAGCTTGTGCAAGCTCATTGTACAATTTTATTACAAAACTGCAATTTATAACAAAACTGTCCATTTTTTAATTTTCTATGCAGTTTTACTCAAAGAAGTACCTTTTGCACTACAAGAAACTTTTAAAAAGCTACAGATTTGGAAACATTAACCCCACGTTCCAACGTTTCAATATACAAATAACGATATGAGAAGAAGCCTTTTACAGTGGGATTTGTAAGAAGAACCGTGGTTAAATGGAACAACTACTATCTGGCACGATATCAGATTTCCATCACTATGAATGCACACTTTATGTTTTGTATTAGAAAAGAAACTTCTCGTCTCAGGCTTCAAAATTATTTTTCTTTCATTACAAATGGACACTGAAGTCACTCTGGACCCTGTATTTCATACCCTCACTGGAAAAATCTTCACCTAAAGAAATCTCCAGTTTAAAAAGTGAGTGAATTGCCTTCCTACCTTAGTCCTTACGTACAAAGGAAAAACCTTTTATTTTCAATATATATATTTACAGGGTAAAAGCACAAAGCCTTGTCAACAAAACTGCGTTTTGTTGTAGCTCAGGGTCGAAATAACGATTGCTGTGAGAAAAGCACACATCACAGAAATCATTTCCTCTGCCAAAGAAAGTATGGGAAAAATGTTTCTCCACTCTTTAGAACAAAGAGCAAAACAAAACACAACTCGTAATAAAGCCATAATAAAACGAAACTGTTATCTGTTGCTAGTTCCCTACCAGCCCACAGATTTTTCTTACCATTAAAAAACAGAATGTAAATTAAGGTGACTGAAACATGCTTTCAGCAAGCAGAGTAATATGGTAGCTATTCATCACCTGAAGTCATAAAACACTGGGTCTTGTCCTTAGCATATTCTAATGAAGCCTATCATGCAAATGAGAGTGACCTTTTCCGTGCATTCTGCAAGTTCACATTTATGTGAGGAGTATATATAGTTTGCCAATACAAACTAGCCAAAGACTGCGTAATTACTGTAATCAATTAGTAGTTAGTGTCGCTCTGCTCATTTGTGGCTAATGTCAGCTAACCCATTTTTGAGAAAACCACCCTAGAAGCCTCTCTCTTTCTGGTGTTTTTTGTTGCTGTTGTTACTCTGCAACAAGCAAACAAGACACACAAGTCAAACTTCTCAAGATGGAAGCACATTTTTTCTAAAATGCTTCATCTTAAATGTAAAAGTAAAATTAAGACCTGCTCCTGTGATGGGTAGAGATTCCCCGGTAAAGTTACATATCCTTAAAATGACATTGAAGTTTTCCGCCTGTAAAATGAAACATTAATATTTAAATATTTAAATGAAGGACACTCTCCCATGAGGCAGTTCAGACTAAGTAAGGAAGACTTGGTAGAACTTAGGCACCCTCTTCAATGGATGAGTAAACAGGCCATACCCTCTGCTCAGCAACAGTCTATTTTGTAGACAGTTATGGATAGGAAACATTACTGGAGCTGGTAATTAAAGTTAAAACTAATACTGTCTCAGAAATGGGGAATTTTGTACAGGAAATTAATTCATCATGCCTTACAGTTCCCCACAACTGAAATGAATTCTCTTACTTAACACATTTCTATTTTATTCCACACTATCTTCTAAACTGAAACAAGGCGCACTTGCTGTTTTTCATATCAAAATGGAGTAGACATAAAGGAAAGTTATGCCGCTATTTGAAATAAACTGCCTAAATAGCATCTGATAAGAAAACAGAACTTTAAGACAAATAAGAAAACACAGATCACGGTTTCATGTTGTTTTTATACTCACACCCTTTATAATGGTCACATCCCAGTATTTTAGAAAACCAAAATCCATTCTGCAAAACCAGAACTGTATATTAAAAACAAAACCAGATATGTGTCTAAGAAATCAGTGCACCTTAAAATAATTCTATTCCCTGACTTTACACTTACGCTGAGAACTGCTATTTTTTTGCTAAGAAATTACACTGTTAATGCAATATTGCTTTGCTTACACATAAACACATGCACTTTATGTACAGTATATATGTATACTGTGCAGCAAAATAGCTTCTAACATCTTGCTATTTTTGTGGTTTGATGGATGTTATAATCAATTGCGTTTTTTTCACTCAGCACAGAACTGCAAGTTTCAAATGGATATATAACAGGAACAAGAAAACATTGCTTTTTCTGATGAGAGAGTGAAGGCGACTTTTTGTTCTTCGCATGCCCATATCACACAGCCAATGTTGTGAGCATTTCTATTTTACAAAATACTCTGCAGTCGAGCAGTTCCAATGCATGTAACATTCGGCCAAGTAAATCATCAGGTATAGAGAAGCATTTACAAAAAAAAAATTACTGTCATATGCTAAATTAATTAATAAGCAAGATTAACAAAACAGATCAATGAATCACTCATGAATTAAGACATAGGAATAGAGATACCTGTGTATGGCATGCTAACATAAAGGTAACTGAATTGATACAACTCAAGTCAAAAGTAAGAGGTGAAAGTTGAAAGAATAGTCTGTAAAGAGAAAATCAGTGCATTTCAACTGTAAAGGTTGAAAAGGATGTTGGTTGGTGTCCTGGTTTTGTTAAAAACAAGTTTCTCTTGCCTGTCAGCTAAAGCCTTCATATTAACTGCATTTTCCTGGAGAACCAGACACATGTTTTGGTAAACCTAACAATGGAATGCAAACTTATTGATAAGCACGGATGGACATCTCGCGACAGGGGCGACGAGAAGCAAGAGACCAAGAAACTGACCAACTGTGTATAACATTCCATTCACGTGAATACTTCATATAAAGTGGGAGATCACGAGGATCTCGTGTGCTTTTCCCTTTTCCCTTCTGCTTATGGCCGACGTTAGAAGAGGACCTTGCTAGTCATCCCTGCAAACTGAGGCCTAGTGAGAGACTGGATCCAGCTCCAGTTGGCTGCAGAGTCCAATCCAGGACTTTGGTTGCCGGCTCTGCAGTTGCTGAGACTTTCAAGATTGGTTTTGTATATTTTGTATTATTTTCTCTATTATTATTAGTAGCATTAGTAAAACATCTTTAATTTTTTCCAACTCTCTTCACTCTGTCCTTCTTTTCCTCCCAATCGCCTCTCCTTAGTGAAAAGGGGGGAGAGGGAAGGGCAAAAAGGGGGAAGGGGGGGGAAGAGGGGGTTAACAATACATCTGCCAGGGTTTTATTGTCACCCTGCAATCTTAACCCTCGACAGTTGGTTTGGTTTTTTTTAAAGCTTTTTCTTTTCCCCAAGCTCTGATGAACTGCGCTGGAAGCTGCTGGGATGGTGAGAGGGGCAGGGCCCGTGCTGGGCAGCGTGTGACACCGGCGCAGGTCACACCCTGCAGAGCCGCGAGCAGAGGGGTTCAGACCCTCGTGGTGCCTCCCCCCATTCTTCATGGGTCTTCTCCCCCTGCCACCCTCCCTACAGTCAACCTTTTCCATCTCTTCCTCTCGTTTGCCACTCGCTTGTGGGTAAATCATTCAGGATCCAGTTCTGAGCACACCAAAAATAGTCACACACCCTCCAGTTTCACTAGGAGCAAGATTTCAGTGGACTCTTCTGGTTTATTCAGCCATAAGAATGAGAATACTACTTATTTGAAGCATAAGAAAACTCTTATTTGGCCTTGTTTGCAAAAAATGCTTAGAAATATTCAAACAGAAAAAAAATCCCAAAAAATAATATCTGTTCAGCAAGAAAGTTGCATTACTTATTGCAAAGCTTGTATCCCAGTAACTAAAGAGGGTGGTTGGGGTTCAGGAACACATTTGGAAGGGCCCCAAAGAATGTGGACTTTCAAACTAACGAAGCAAAGAAAAAACCTAAAAATAATAAAAGTATTTGTTTCCATGGTGATTTTTGAGGGGGCGGAAAAGAGCAATCAAGTCTCAATAAGTAGCGTGACATTGAAGATTTATTGGTTTACTTCTGCACACTGCTGGCGCCCGGCACCTCGCGCGGCGTCAAGAACGTCGGAGGTGTCGATCCTGACACGGCGCCCAGCAGCGGGAAGATCGCTCTTTTCATTCTTGTCAGAGCACGCCGCGACGGGGACATCTGACAGCTACTGAGAGGGACGATGGGGACGAGGAGCAGAGAGAGAGCAGGGGAAAGCAAGCGGTGCACCCGGAGAGCCCGGGGCTTGCGGAACCATCACCTGACCGGCACCCACGAAAAGGCGAGCGGGAGAGAGATGCTTCAGAAAGCAGAAGATTCGCCGATCACGGCTGATCCACCCCGGGATGATGCCTTTATGATAAACACTAACGACAACTTGCGACCAAAGTGCTGTTACAACACTAATTGTCCATGAAAGCTGACCTGCAGCAAAGCAGCAGAGTTCAGTTTCGATAGGCCTGGCTCAAGAGTACGAACGTGATTAGGGATGACAGGAGACATCCACGCATCAAAAATCTCTGAGAACGCCTGACGTGACTTTGCACACTGTAAAGAAAAAAACCACACACACAAAAAAACGCAGTGGAAATCCACAACTCCTGGTTCTTTGTCAGGAAGGCAGAAAGGACCATGGGGGTGGCATTTTTGAGAGCATCTTTCCCAACTAACGTAAGCGTTGCACAGCCTCAGAAAGCATGGATGGATCTTTTTCCTCCCTGTCATTCTTATTATTATGTCTTTAATCAAGCAGAAATCCTACATGGTTAATGATGGAAGATCACATTTTCTCAGCCAAAGTGATATTCCTCCTTAAATTTCAAGATTTTTTTTTCTGATTTTCATTCAACTGTACAGTTTTCTCCCCGTTTTAACTCAGTAAGTGCCAGGACTTGCAACTTTCTGGTGTAAACCCCTTGCAGAAATGCTCAAGTGCTTCAAGGCAAAGGGGAAGCATCTTTACTCTTCCTCTCTGCTGTGAATATTTGTTTCAAGTACATTTTATAAGATAAAATAATTAGGAAATTAAAATTTTTTAAAATAATGGTACAGATAAGATTATGCACTGAGAAGGACTAAATATTTTTTTAAGAATGAAAGTAACTGCATTGAAAAAAAATGAAAAACTCTACATTTTTAATCACGAGCAACATGATGATTTATTATCGCCATGATTTTTCACATTTTTAAATGGTTAGTTTGAATGGAAAGCTTCAGCTTTATTCCATTTTGTAATTTACTATTACTGCAGCATTTCAGGATTTTTTTTTAATAAGCTAATAATGTACAAGGCACCTTTCTACCATTGTAATTTAAAATCACATTTTGTGATATTAAATGACCTTTATTATTATATCTTATTAAAAATAGTGTAGCCCAAACCCAATATTTTAATTGATAATTTTACCAGTTCAACTTCTGAAAGTCTGAGAATGAAGCGCAAGGAACAAAATCAATCCTGACTCCTATCTGATAACCATAATTTTAGATCAGATCAACAGTTAATCTTGTTTAACTTTTGAAATGGTTCAATGTTTAAATTGGCCTAAATCTGAAGTTTAAAATTAAATTGATTAAAAATTGAACTAGCTTAATTATTCAAAAGATTTCAAAATTAGCCGGTTTAAATATTGAACGGTATGAAAATGTTAAGCTACAATGCCAAAAACATTAGAAAGGTGACCCAAGAATAGCATAAAAACATGTACGGAGAAGCTCAGTAGGTGGAAGGGATTTTTTTTTTAATGTTTGCTTTTATTTTATTTTTAAAAGAAAAGGAATAATACACAATAAACTACTCATATTTTATAGATTATATGACTAAAAAATAGAGAAGAGAATAAAGGACTATTACAACATTTAGCAGAGGAAACCAAATAAAAAAAAAAAAACAAAACTATTTTCAGAGAAAGCTCAAGATTATAAACTATCTCACCTCACTTTGTTGCTTGCCCCCTCCTCAAATTTCTCCAGTCTGGATGTTTCTTAAATATATCCCTCTTTAAAATAAACACAGACTCGCCCCCTCACACCGGACACCCCCAGGCATCAGTGCTGCACACACACCTGAGCGGATCAGCTAGCAGGACAGAGCGGGTCATTTATTTGTTTAGGATAGCAGATGACAAATGTCATTCACACACGGTGAGGTTATTAATGTATAAGAGAAAGCTAGATGTAAATCGTGTTTATATTTATCCGTTTTCTTTTTCAGAAGAAAAAGGAAGTTTCATTTTGTCTCATACATTTAAGATTTCTTTTAAAGCGTATCAGTCTGCCATGCTATGCTGCAAGACCACCGTGGCATTTGCACAGCACGTAATGCAAAGGTTTGAACCGAACATGGTATGGTTACAATTAAAATGCCACATAACTCATCATTTACTAACATACATAGAATACTGAAATAGCTTCAGATTTCTATATCTGTGAGGGGAAGAAAAAAGGCCAAAGACCTCTATTACAACCATTATAATAGATTCTTGATTTTTAAAAAGCTGTTCAACTTCAAGCAACAACTATTATTATAGTAATGTAAGAACTCCGACACACACAGTTTAAAAGTGAAACTTCTTTTAACTATACAACCGTACTAGACTAAACACAAAATATTCTACAGGGACACAAAGACTTAAATACTTTTTCCTATTTTTTCCCCCATAATAACATTTTCCAGAACTGATAAAAATGTTTGTTAGCATATACTGTCATTTTCAAAGAACACTTTTTACAAGAAGTAATAACAGAAATAAGACCTCTGCTTGGCACTTCCACTACAAGTTAAAAAGGCCTACCTGCAATCAATGCTGAGCTTATACACCATTAATGGACAAAGTAAAGAAACAGTTTACAAGAATATATATTCAAAGAAAAAAAAAAAACACAACAAAGAAGCCATAAATGAGACATCAAAAACAGAGTGAGATCATGAAAAAGAATAAGCGCACATCATCAACTGAAATGAAGGTGCTAGGCTTGATGCATCTCAGAAATCAGACATGAGATGGAAAATATAAAAATGAAGTCATCCCTTTCTAAAGCTTCTGCTCTTTTCAGGAGATGAAGAAAACAATGCAGCAACTATGTTTCTTATTTTAGATAGAGAAAAAATAGGCATTCCAAATGTCAGAATAGGTTGCGGTTAATTCATTTGTTAAATTGCTTGGTTTGTAAAAGAGATGGGAAAATTGGCCATTTTAATATTAATTTATAATATAAATACACACATATATGCATATACAGGTATGGCACAAAATTCAAACTAGCGGAGCCATTACATAGAAACAAAGGTGAAAATATTTGGAAGCGCATAGGTGCCCGAACTCCTAAAAGTTGGACACGCCTCAATAAGGGTGACAGAACACTGTTTCATACCAGGGAGAACAACCCTGTAGTTACCGTTCACCAGACATCAGGAATTTAAAGACAGAATGTTACGAAGCAAACAAGAGTCTTTAACTTTTGTTCTCAGCACAAGCCTGTAACCAGCCCGACTGTCTCTCAGTGCTGCCGCTAACACAAACACATTCTCAAATGGGGAGCCTGGGGTCCCCCGGGCAGGTCCCCAGAAAACCTGGCATCTCACCAGGGACCTGGACCCCGTGCTGCCCCTTCCCCACGTGCTCTCCACCTTCCCTGAGTCCCCAATGCTGCTCGCTTGGCCAGCCAGTCACCGGGACTCAAATCATAGAATTGTTTTGGTTGGAAAAGACCTTTAAGATCATCAAGTCCAGCCATTAACCCAAAACCATTAACTCCCTGATCTCACCAGAGACCAACTTCCTTTCAGCCTAAGAACTAATGCCACACTCCTCTGGCTCACCCTGCAGCTTTCTGAGCCCACGTTTGACCAGAGGCCAGGGATGTGACCGTATGGCTAGGGTAGCATCAAGTTTTGGCAACCGCACAAGCTCAGATCAGCTTGATTTTCACAGCCCTTTGAAGACTGGTCACAACAGGTCCCTGCTTTAGAAGATGCAGGTTTTGTTTTATGCTATTTTCATCCTGCATTTGATTTTTGTGAGGTTCTAGGTCAGTAGCTACACTACAAATAATAGCCTTAAAAAGAAGATAATGCCCAGCAACTTTCCCTAAACTGAAATCCAAAGATTTGAAGTCTAGAGAATCCAAAGAAATTACAGAAATATCTGAAGTTTTAGTCTGAGCCAGACTGTTACCTCCCAAGGGTGTTTATCGTGCTACTCATTTTTGTTGTCTAAAAGACATTAGCCTGTTTGCTCTTCTTTTTATGATACTCCTACGTTGGCGCTTTCCTATCTGCCAGACCGCACTGCAGAGCTACAATACACCTGCCATTTTTAACAACCACTATACAGAAAGTATCAGAAGTATCCTTAATTATAAAGTGGTTACAAATGCTTAATATCATAGTTTATTCATGGGGATACAGTCTTTCACATCTATGATATCCATTGATAATTCTGACAAATGCTTGGTCCATAAATATTTAATGGCCACTTGTGGGTGTTTTATGTTGCTGCCTTTGGAGTTGACCTGCTCTGAGGTCTATTAACTGGAAAAGGTTTATTTTATCCTAAATAAGATATGTAATTTTACAATATATGAGTTATGCATAAAGGAAATCAGATAATTCTGTCTCACACAAAAAAGGAATACACATCTTTCACAGAAAGAGCATAAATCAAGATAACACGGGACACTTCATTTTGTGTGATTTCTCAGGGCTTTCAAACAGAAGACTAGTTGACAGATGCCTCCATCGTTAAACAAGCCAACAGCAGTTTAACTTTAGCTCCGCTGTTGTTCTCATTCCTGTGTGCCTAACAAGCTCCCTCATCCCTTTTAGCATGGGCTTTACCTGGTTGGCTTGAAGTTGAACCCATGGTTGAGACTAAACCTGTAGAAGAGGTTCTTAGGGACAGGGTTTAGAGGTGGACTTGGCAGTGTTAGGTTGACGATTGGACTTGATGATCTTAAAGGTCTTTTCAAACCAAAAAGATTCTATGAGGAAAAAAAACACAACCAAAAAAAAAAAACCAAAACTGTATTTTTGTACTAGAGCACTGTCTGTCTGGTCTTTACAGTGTCACCGACCATGACAGCACTACCACATTCCGTATTACACCAGCAGAATCTTTCACTTCCATCCCAAAAATGCAGCAGCACTGTGGTGTTGCAACCCCACAACTCCAAATGGACACTTACCAAGCCTGCAGGAACACATGGCATCGGCAAGGCCTTCAGCTGAACTTCTGTTAGATATGATTCCTTACACATCCAACGTTATGACAACAGAAATATTGTCTGTGCCAACACAAACTGCTATGGAGAATACTCAGAAAAATTACCATTTGCCATTATAACCTATTATTGTGTAAGGACATGTTACATACATGCTGTACAATTATAAACTAGAAAGGGAATTAAATGACATTATTAAAGTTGTAAAGTCAAGGACCTAGTGCTTAGGAAACTCCAAAAGTAAGATTACCTTTGAAATCACAACCCATTGCACTACCCATATGTATCTTGCTCTATAGCTACAAAACTTGCAGTATGTTTCAGACTCAAGTTTTAATGAGGAACCAAATTATTTCAGCTTAAAAATATACAAAAGCAAGACTGTGTAAAACAGATACCCACATTTCAATTTGAGGCAGGTATCAAAAAAACCCCAGAAAATTATATTCAAAATTTAATAAAATGAAAGAAGAAATCTTTTACCTAAGAATAGGAAGTGTCAAAGCGCTTAAAAACAGGTCATCCAGGTATGTTTAACTATACCACACTATACCTACACATTATACATACTAGATGACAAAAAATAGTGGCAACATCTATCAAGAATAAAGGAACAAATTCTACAGCTACAGGGCTACAATCTAAAAATTCAGAGTCTACTATATCCCAGTCTTCCTCAGAACATAAATTCTGTGAGGTAGGAACTTGCCTAGTCAAGTATTTGCAAAAACAACCAGAACTATAATCTTTGATTTTGCGGCCTTCAAACACTTTCCTCATATATACCTTCCATAGCATTAAAATACTATGTCATTCTGGTTTAATATTTTAATTTCTTTAATTTGTGAGGCAAAGGAATGAAAATATCCAATCATATAGTGGATTTACCAAGAACTAATTCTCGATTTCACATGCAGCACTGTAAACCCTCACATCCCAGCTCCACTGAATGATAAAAAGATGGAGTTGCTCTTAGTGCTTCATTAATGAGTGGACACCCTAAGCCTGTGTGCTAAAAGTAGTATCAGACCATGAGACCATCTTCATTAATGAAACACCACTGTACCAGACACCATCATCATCTGCAAAATGGACAAGTTGGCATTTTGCACTAGACTCTGTTACTGTCATTCACCTACAGAATTTCTGGATTAAAAAGTGGTATGGCTGAACAGTTAGGCTACATTTGCAATATCGTCTTCTTTGGTAATAACTGGAATTAGCTGTGACCAGTACATTAAACTAATATCTCAAATAAAATAGGGGCCATCCACCATTCTTAACTATTGGAGCTCAGGTACAAAAGAGCCAATAACTAGTGTGCTTTGGCAGTAGTCCAGAGCACTAATTTCTAAAGGGTTTTAACCTGTTATAGGGCCATAGGTTAACTCCTGGAACCTAATTTGTGTGTCTGTTAAATGCAAACTCCTTGTGGCAGAGGCTGTGCCTTCTGCCTTGGAGAACAGCTTCTGTATCACAGGTGCAACCACAGCAAATAAAACTGATAATCTTGAATACAAACAGATCATCAGTTGAGCCGATACAACTAGTAGGAGCTTACACCTTCCAAGTCACCTTTGGTAAAGCCAAACCAATCTAATAAACTTTATATAAAGTCTTCCCTTATTCATATGTACATTCTACATGACAACAACATCTGCCATTATTGATCCATTCACTTGGACAGCTGTAGTCAGTGACAGAGAAGTGTTTGCAATAAGCACAAATGCAGACATATTTGAGATTGAAGTACATTTGATTACTGAGGCCAGAAGGCAGCGCGTTACCAACAATTTTTAACCCACACAGGTAATTCCGAAAGCTGAAAATTCCTTTAAAACGCCGAAAAATGCTAAACAGAGAAATTAAAGACAAGGTAAGTTCTGTAGCCATAAGCAGTATTTCTTTTTCTCTCATTTACCAAATGGAAAATAAAACATTCTAGTCTTTCACCCCTTTGAATATTCACCCAAAGTGAATATTCTAAAAAAGAGGAAAACCTCAAACGACCAAAGCTAATGGGCCATTGCCATGCTTGCAATTAAATAATTCAAGACTGGGACATATTTGTCCAAAGGTAGGACTCTATACTAGAGTATTAAATTTCACGACACGTTTGTTAACTTCATCAAAACCTTCAGAAACAACATACCTTCCTTTCCCCTATTTAATTACATTAATACTAACAAAACATTCCAAATACTAACAACCTTTCTGAGCCTCACATTTCAGGTAGCTGGTAGGTGACATAGCAGATGAAAAAATGCAAGACGTGTAGCAGCACTATTTAGCACATGGTTTTCACTCTTTGAACTTCATGACTTCTTTGATTTTGTTTCGTCATTACAGTCACATTCTCCTAAGCTGATATATTGTGTAGGTAGCACAGTAATTCTCCTTTGATACACAACACTGAAAACCTTGGAATTATGCCATTTTCACTGGTGCAAGAGATGCAGAGGCAGCCACTGTCTTTAATGTTTGGGATTTTTTTTGGACACTGGAAGTTTTCAAAAACAGAGAATGAACTTCTCTGTAATGATATAAAATGGAGATACTTGCAATATTCTTATCTTTTGAAGGTTAGGTGATGAGGCCCATTACCACCATGCAACAATGTGCACTCTCAAGGAGGTAAGTTATTCGGCAAGAGAATGAAGCCAGCCTCTATGTGTTTAGCCAGAATCATGTTGGATTCAACGAACATGAATAAAATAAATGCAGAATGAAATAAAATGTCTACTCTAAATGTATTTTTTGTGGTTTCATCTTTTTTAGGAATTGGCACCCATGTTGAAAAGGGAAGACAGAGAAAGTCATTTCTCAAAAGCCTCTTTGCAAGCCCACTAGATTTGCAAAATAAGATCTGCCTGCCACCTAAGCAAAGCATCGCTCTGAGCCCAAGATGTTGCTGTTACCAGATGATGCCTGTTAGAAAATCACAGACACTGATGGACCCTGCAAGGCTGCTTATGCTTCACTCTTCCTGGAATGTGGAAAGAAAACATAGGAAACAGCATTACCCCCCAACGGCTAATTTTTGAGGAACCAAAAAGAGATGCCAGTTCAGTTAATTGTGCACGAGACTCTTTCTTCCCTCTCCTTTCTGCCCATGAATAACACAGTAGTTAACAATATTGACATTTAAATCATCATCATTGGGCATCTGAATTAACACCTCACAGAGACGAACAGACGAGTTCACACCTTTCAAATCTACTGTGCTAAAGGCACTTCTGTAGACATCCTTGTATCAGTTACACTTGGTTAATATCTCTGAGGCACCAAAAAGCTAACAATTTATTTTGTCTTAATAAAAGCTAAGTGAAGAACAAGAACGCAGTTGAGAAAGTGTACTGTAGTATTACACACCAATATTGTTCAAATTCAGATTAGCACAAAATCTGGTCCTCTACCGCAGGAAAACTTGTTTGCCCCTTTTTATGAGTTCTTCTATGAGGTTTCTCTCAATTGTTGTGGTATATGGCTACGGACAAACAGTAACTTTTTAAATAGCAACCACCCCTAAGTAGCACTTTATACAACAGCTAACCAGTAACTTGGAACCTGAGGAACAATTTTCTTCCTGCAGCTGCTTGCTCCATGGGTTTATCAGACCTGACCCAAACATGTTCAAGCCATATGGTTGTATGGTGCTTAGCTAACAATCCCACCGTCTAAATACATCCTCATATTAATAATTAGAACGTCTGTATATTTAACGGCAGTAGATGTTCTAGTCATCGGAACACACTTTTGAGTAGGTCTGTATGGCATAATGCAATGTTTTGCATTCAGTCAGTTTACAAATCCAGAGCAAGTTTTGCTGCTGGAAGAAGTGCAAGTACATTATAAAGGTATTCCACTATGGAAATCAGCTGTATGGAGAAGCAAGGCATATTAGGCATGGTGGAGCATGAAGGAATAGAGATAGCTGACATTTCTCCATGCAGCGCTGTATTGCATGGTGTGAACACAACCTAAAAGACAGGAATGAACAAGACATCGTGCAATTTAAATCAAGAAGTTTTCCTGGCACCTTTTTTGTTCCTTTGGGGGGCAATATGTTTTCCCAAGGACTATTAATCTACCTCAAACTGAGCACCTAAACTCACCCTGTAAAGAAAACAGGTTTGCACATTACAGTCAAGTTTTTCAAACAAATGAGGGTATAGCAATCCCTTCTCCCCCTCCCGAGGGCACTGTCCATACCACAACTCTCCTGGCTTTTTGGGGCATTTTATATTATAAATTATGCCAGGATAGCTAGCTCTTCTTCCTCTCGCTTAATTAATTCTGACTCTTCACCTGTTTTCCATCTCATATTCCCAGAGACATAAACTGTAAAAAATTAGCTCTTATTTGTACCTAATAACATTCTCTGTTGAGGAGCTTATATTGGAGTCATATTTGCTTGAGAGATATTGAATCCCCTTGAGACTGTCTGCCACAGATATTATCCCTTTTAATTTCCAATTCTTTTTATCACAAACCTTTCTCTGCGCTACGGGACTGTGTTCTAAACAGAAATGCTTCGAGATTCTTAAATCTCCACCTCAAATTGCTACTTAAAAGCCAGTCAACTCTGAAGAGTTTTTCTAAAAGGGAAGGTCTTGGTGAAGCAAGTATTTCCAGTTTGAGATACCTAGCCCTTTAAATTCTGTGTACCATCCATTTACACGCATAATGCTGACTGAGAACTATACTCTCTGCCCCTATCATTTTTTTCTCGGCCATCTTAAGTGGGGTCATCTCCCTTATCACAAGGGAATCGATGCCAGGTTACTGTGCCATCAATTTAATTGAGGGGAGGGCTGCTTAAAGCACCTCTCATTTCCCATCGAACAGCATGGGATTCTGCCTCCTCCTGACCTGTGGTGCTGGAGGGACCTTCCCCAGGTGAAGACCTGACCTGCAGCCCAGCCACCCCCACCCCAAACCCCACCACCCCCCGCTCCCAAACACCGGCGTTCCCTGTTAATGCTCCCTGTCACAGCAGCTGGGGAGGCAGAGGGGCTTCCAAGATCAATGTTGCATCCCCTATTCAGACCTTCAAACAGCATTTGGTAATTTTACCAGGCACATGCTCTCCAGGGCATTACATGCATTTAAGGACAGCTAATACGTGGGAAAAGGAAAAGAGCACTTAGCTTTCTAGGGACAAAAAATGTGAATAATTAGTCATAAGCAGTGGGCTTGGTCTGTTTCTAACTACATGGCAAACAGACTTCTTTCCGAAGGTGTAGATCAGCATTCGCAACGAATGCTGTCCTCGGTGTAGTTTTGGAATCAAGTCAGGACTTCTCCAAGAGAGAGAAGGGCAAAGCTTTCCTACCAGTGTCCCTCGCTGGGTACCAAGGGTTTGGAAATCGCAGCTAAAGCTGAGTGTTGCTGCAGCCTCCTTTGCGGCAGCAGGAGAAACCAATAAGCGGTTTTGAAGAAAAAGTGAGAGAATCAGGAAAAGAACATCATGGGTTTATCCACATTGCTAGAATTCTCTGGAATGTCGGGGTCTTGTGGTCCTTCTTCCTCCATCCCCCACCTCCTTTTTTTTTTTTTTCTTTCCTTCAATATATCCAACTGATGTTGGTAGGAAGTACAATTGTTTCCAGCATCTTATGCAATGACATATATACACCATAGCTACATATTGCATGAAGTAGATACACCCTCCCACCCAAGACAGCAAAACCAGAAACAGCTACAGAAAGAACAGGATTAATATTCTAGTACAGAAACAGACATCTGCAAAGAAAACACAGGCAGAAAGGTCTATACGGTATTTTTGATACCTAATATGGCTAAAATCACTTCTATCAAGACCAATCTTCTCTCGTCAATGACAAGACACGAGCTAAATTCAAAAAGCACACTTCAAAACGTTGCCTGATAGCCCCTGAGAATTGAACACGGATAATCTTTCTTTCAGGTGCAGCACATTATCCGATCAACACAACACAAACTGATTTCCATAAGAAATTCCAGCCTCATCATGCAACCTTTGTGTTAATTTAAAAAATAGTCCTTGATTTTGAAATCAAGTTGAAAGTATAGTGTCAGAACAAAGTGAAAGAGGTATCATTAGCCTTCAAACGTGACAAACAAGAAAGACACAAACAAGTGTCAGGATAATTAAAAAGGCATTGTTCACTTTTTAGAAGAAAAAAATGAATTGCGCAAGAAATATTAAGCTAACAAAGAAAGAGCAAATATGAGTAAAAAAAATGACAGTTATCTGCAAAATTCATAAATGTGTCTTTTGTATAACCGTAATGATCATATTTTATGCTGTCATTTTACATTTAATTGCTCACCCTGGTACTTTTCTTCATAGAAGCCATCAGTACCCCACAGAGCCAGATGCTGAATTGCAAAAAAACATACTGTGACCACAGACTTATAGGAAAGTAACTTTGCTGAGCTGTGGTGTATGACAAGTTAATTTTTGCAATTATACTTTTTCCAAGAATAAATGAAACTGCAGGTCATTACTATTCTATATCATTAAAAAGAGGCAGAAAATGTTCTTGATCATAAAGGCCTCAAACTCATTTTATCATTACTTTGACATATGAAAGCAACCTCTCAAGCTGCTTTTCTTCAATGTGACTTAATGAAATAAGCACCACTTCAGCTGAAATACGTAAACATCCTGATACATTAAGAAGCACATAACTAGAGAATATTGTTATTATTACACAACACCAACCCATCATACGTCTAGCAGGAAAGAAACGTTATATGGGCTATGCTTACAGCTGTTGGCTGTGCTGTATTATCCTACATGGAAAAGTCCCAAAGAGATGTGGTTGCTCAGTTGCTATGCAGACCAAGACCACCCCCTCTTCATTTCTCTTCCTATGAGATGTTAAACCTTAGAAACGTTTCCAGAAAGAATTAAGCACGAGCAATGTCCATCACTGTCAAATTGTCTGTGCAATCAAACAGCATGAGAGCAGATATCATTATGAAACACGTAATGTCTCTTTTCTGTATCTGTGTTTATGCCACCTGAAGAAAGACTTATTAAGAACTCAAAAGTTAGGTGGTTCTTTGAATTTCAAAATACTTAATGTACATGGAAAACTTAGAACTTTCCAAAGCTCTCTTTCTCATAAAATTCCTTTTCATTTTCTGCACAATTGCTTTACTTTCCCATCACCAATTCAAAGTATAACACTCGAGTGAGAAGAGATTCTGCTTTCCAGATGAAGAATATATTTATTAAGACAAAAGAATGAGAGGAAAATGTTCCAAGTGTCATTGCATCTGTTTGCAATAAACGTCAAGAACCTTTTCAAAACTGACTACAGAGCTGACAAAAGACATCAGGGTGACAGCCAAAGAGCTGGAAATCCCCAGTTCACCCACTGAACAAGAGAATACAGTGACCTCCCACGACAAAAGAAAACCCAGTATTTCAGAACCTCCTCTGCCAACCCATCCCTAAATTAAGAGTGATTAGTTACTTCAGTTTTCTCTTCCGAGAATGAGAGAGCAGTGACCAGTAGACACGTAAAGGAAGTCAATGCCAAATAAATACTTTGACTGAGATTTTCAAATTCATGGAACCAGAGACAAAAATCAAGCTGATTTCTTAATACAGGCTACATGTAACTTCATATTCTACTCTTATCCAAGTCCTAGTGCTTTCCTTGCAAACAAGAACTTTAACTATTGTGAAATTATTTATAAATGTTAGAGTTTGATAACTAGGAACACCGCTCCCTCATTCTCTATTTGATCTCCTTGTGTTGCAGCCATGGATCCCTATGCATGAGATTCTCTCATATATAGGTTCTGCAACAGCAATTTTTCAGTGTTTTCAGAAATACACAATGAGCCTCTAAACACACTTGCTATCAAAAAAGAATACCACAAGCATTAGACATAGTCGTTTTTTTCTTTAGTTAGGATACTAAGACTTTATTACTTCAAGGAGGTGTTTTTGTCAGTAAGAAGAAATTAGAATTACAAAGAAAAAAAACAAAAGTATGGTTTGAACAGCAAACCGTTGCATACAAGTCTTCTATAGAAATGAAACATCATTCAGTTAATTCTGTGCAGATACAAAATAGGAGGGGGTTGTTCATAGGCAGACAGGGAACCAAACAGCTTTTAAAATCTCCAGCATCAGAATTTAAACCTCAATGTATCCTAATCTCAAACAAATCATTGCTAAGGAGATAAAACTTTACTATAGTGAATAAAAGAATAATACTAAAATAGAATAAAAGTGCTTAGTAAAGAATATATATCTTGCCCTGGACTACCAATTACTTTGCTGAAAATTTATATATGCAGCATGGAACCTCTTTTTCCTTCTTCTTCTTTTTTGTTTTTCCTTTTGTGTGTGTTAAAGAATGTTTTAAAGTCATGTCTGCTTACAGGACAAGGAATAATAAGCTCTCCTTTCCTACAGGTAGAAAAAAAAATTATAAAACAGGCACTCGGCTATTTTTAATCTAACAATCTTTATCAGAATTCCTGTTGCAATCAACTTGAAACACCGCAATTGTATTTAAAAAACGAAACACAACAACAAAACAAGTCTGCATCAAATGCATTTGCACAGTAACCACCAACAGCTTAGCACCTGTACAACCAAACAACAACAAACGGCAACACGTGATCCTTTCTGCTCGGAAGGCAGCATTTAGGAAAACGGCAAGAACATGAAGTGGTTGTTGTGAGGTTACTTACTTAGGCAAAGACATGGTAAAATAATCTCATCTCTGTGGGCAGACCTTTGTAAACTTGCGAGTTAGCAGAGCTCAATACAGATATGTGGGATCAACTGTGCAGAATGGTTCAGAGTCAGGGGTTAACACGTCAAGGACCAAAACCCACTTACTATCTCTCACCTTCTTTCACTGTCAGCTTTCATCTGCATTCTTTATTTTCAATGTAAAACTGCTTCTGCATACCTCAGAATATACATACGTTTAATTACATACGTGATGAAAAGAAAAAAATAATATTATCCTAAGAGAGATTGCTTGGGTTTTTTTTCCAAACCTTTTCCAACTCCCTTTCACCTTCAAACCAAAGGCAACAGTTTCTAACAACTGAGTGAATTTAAAATAAAACACTGTTAAAGCTCTTATTAACAAAACAATATTAAAGCCACCACACTGCCATGCAATATATGATTAGAAGCAAAATTAAAGCATTTGTTAAAATATATGGGTTTTTATCATGTAATATAAACACAAAAAAACAGCAGATGCTCTTTAACTGTCAAATATGGATTCTTCATATCTGGTACACAATTTACTGTCACAGGCCCTGTGGTGCTACAAAAGTATTAGCACAGCTATTAACTATTTAATTCTTTAGCTGACACTGTGTTTTAAGAAAGGGATTTAAATTATTTACTTCTACATCCTACCATTTAAATTTTGCTGCTAGGAATTCGTGCAACAAAGTTGTAGAAAAAAAAAAACACATGACGCTTGTTGATAGTGATATAAGACAGGATTATTATAAAAACCAATTATATCTTTTCATTCTCTTTTGCTTAATTAAAGCAAGAAGAATCACTATCTTTCTCAGCAGTAATCATGTGGAAGCTGTATAGCACAGATACAGTAATTAACTTAACCTTATCACTTAACTCTATTGGGTCATTCAAGTGAGGCACAGTATCAGAGCTCAGAATCAATGCTGTAACACCAACATCTTTGAGCAGTTTGGAGACTGAATAATGCCATCTGTAAATGGACAGTCTTTGTTCCTGCTTCACTATGCTGGATAAATGTTCTCGCTCATAACTTTAATATGGCAGCTTAACCATTTAATCATTGTACATTAATACATTATCAATATTGTGAACATGTAAGTACAAAATTACTTGTCAAAGTAATCAGATATTACCGATTTTTTGCATAAATACGATACGCATGGGATTTTGTCTTAATTATATATTTTCACAACAGAAGATATAGCCTGGGTATTTTTTTCAAAGAGATTGAAGAGAATGGTCATTTCTAAATGTGAATTTATTTTCCCTTCATCTAAATCAGATTTTTAAAATTAAAAGCAATGTTCTGTGTTTGCTTTGTTAAATTAACCAAGTGTGCAAAGTTTAGTGCATTTTAGCTATACAGGGGATACTTGGGCACTTGGGGGATTTTCATAACTGAAGACTTGTGCCGTATCACAACAAATTAAGCATAATTAAACACTCTGTTCAGTGTCTATTGTTAATTGCAGCAGCTAATTTGAGGCTTTGTTACTGCTACATTCCGAACTATTTCCAAGCACAAAGTATTCTTCAGCTAAGACTGCTTGCTTATAGACCTATACTTATTTTTTTCGTTCTCCTTTGACGGCTTTTATCTCATTTATTACTTCTGTTAAACGATCAGAAATTCCCCTGCCAAGGCGGTACTTTGAGGTCCTTCACTTTCACCAAGTCAGACACTAAATCATAGGGGACGATTATCAGCAAATGCTCTCCGACAGGCCCTAAGCCTGCTGAGGTAATGCAGCTGACAAACTTTGATGCGCCATGCCCGTGCACATTATGTTCACGTAGTGTGTACATCTGGGCACCCTTTATGGCGATGCAGCAAACAGCCAATCATTTATTCCACTCTAATTAGCACACATGTAAATCCTCACCAATCAAGCCACTCACAGGGTTACCGTTGTGGCAGCCATACAGCAAGCTGGCAGGACACGGGAAGAAAGTACAAGAAGCAACTATTGGGTTTGATTTGAACCTGCCGTCACGCCACGGCAGGTCCCCCCAGTCCTGACTGTAACCAGCTCTCCCCTTCACAACCCATCATCGAGTTACAGGAGAAAAAGGTCATCGGGCAGACTTGCCGACCGGCCAAGATGCTTTGATTCTTCACAGGCTTTGGGAGCACACCTGAAGCGACACGCGTCTCTGATAGCTTACAGCGCAATAGCTGTGGCGGGCAAAAGTCAGGCGTAGCTTCAGAGCACGCGGCGCAGCATGGAGCGCTCGGTACCTTCAAGAAGCACTGTCCACCTCGATATTTTAGACCCTGTGATGTCGCCAGGAAACTATCTGCCAGGTGTCAGCATCCCTTTTCTTCCTCGCAAGCCCAGGTGCCTCTGCGGTAACTCTTTTATTTGGAAATAAATAGCAAACGCTTTCAAAAGGACAGATTCAGGCATTCAGAAAAACTACTGACACTGGTTTATATTATGCAAGTCCAAAGAATACTGTGTGCTTTGAAACAACTAACGTGGCTAGCTCCCATGTCCTAAAATTGAACCAAGTCAGTATGTAACAACATACAGTGCTATTCACTACTAAATTACAAAATGCTCTATTTCAAAATGGTTTTAAAATGTGCACACTTATTTTCAAGGATATGCCAGCTAGCTTAATAAAGGTATTCCTCAAAACAGAGAGTAGTTCTTTTTAAAAGAAAATTTCCCTTAAATCTTGTACCTTCATGCTTTTAGTGCTTACTGCAAGAAAAAAAGAAGTAAAACTGCATTTAGCGGTAGGATTTAGTTACACTGATTTACATTTTTATTCAGTGGACTAGAAAGAGAGACACATTCACTAAATGAATCTTCAAACTTTTTATACTTTTGTGTATTTGCGCTCACCATTTATCTTCATCTGCATTTAAGTAAACACATTTATAAATTGATTTGTTATATTAAACAAATTAATGAAGCAAATAGCTATGAGAAGTTGGGCATCGGTGGATTTTTCAAGCAACTTTTCAATAAAATATCACTAGAAATAATTATTCTTGTAAGATTATATGGACAACCAAAGCACAGGGACAGAAAGAGAAACTAAGCTGTAGCGATCCTCCAGATAAACTGGAGTGAAGACACCACATGAGAAAAATCTGCTCAGGAATTCAGAGTCATCTTTTTAATGAAGTTCTATAAGCAAAAGAAAATTTACAAGGAGACTGTCTCACTACAGTAACAAAAATACAGGACAATAATGCAGTAAATACTCTATGCCTACCAAAAAAAAAAAACCAAAACCACACAAATAAGCAAGCATATTTATCTTGTAAAACACTCAGCTTTCATGAACAAAAAAATATTGGGGCAGGAAGGAGAGAGAAATGTCCTCCTCACATTACAGATGCTTTCACTGTCGATGCTGCCTCTCCAGTTATTCTCTCCTTGCTACTGAAGTACCACGAAAGCAAGGACACAGGTTGCACCTCTCAGCCTGGACACAGGCAGTCAGGTAGGACGGTCCCTCCCAGGTTAGCAAGAAATCGCTGTCTATTTGAGCGCAAGGAGAGCCCTTTTGAGGGGAGGGGAGAGAAATCAGCTTATGAATCCACTCCTGGGGTATGTGGAACTTGCTACTGAAATTAGACACTCCTATTCTAAATTTACTTCCAAACCCATCAGAATGTTTTTGTTTGCGTGACTGCTGGATGCTCACAGCTTTGCCAAGCCTGAAGTCAGGAAGGGTGGCCCATGTGAGGCAGCCATGGCTGGGGAACAGCCACAGCCCTGGTACCTCCCCACACCTTCTCCCGCCCATTAAGTGATGTCCTGGGGGACCCCAGACCCACAAGCGACAGGGAGGGACCCAGGGATGCACAAAACACACCCCTTCTTTCCAGCCCCTTAGGTGATGTCATGCTCTAGTGCCCAAAAATACCAACTATTGACCAAGCGCTGCTCCTGCAGAGATAACATCTTCACATCACGGCCCAGGAAGGCTGCAGAGATGCTGGGGGTGGTCAGCCCTCACACAAAGCATGGCCGTGCCAGCAGCTGCTGAGCCCCTGGCCATGTCTCCTGTGTCCCTTTATGCCATTCCTGAAAGGCTTTTAGCACATGGAGGGCAGAGAGATGACTTTGAAAACCCCATCCCTATAAGGGACCTTTTCAGGATTCTTACCTAAATATACACCACTACCAGAAGACTTCCAGCAAAAAAGTTGCAAATGTTGGTAGCACAAACCCAAAGGCAGAAGGCAACAATAGCAGATAGCACTTGGGCACCTGCCAGCCCACTCCCTGGTCTCAGTGGAGGGCTGTGGGTGTGAGGGGGAGCAACAGCCGAAGTTGAGCCCAAGAGGACAGGGGAGCTCCCAGGGCTGGGGACGTAGCAGAGGCAGCAACCCTATGGACATCGTTCAGATAGAGGCCCACCTCCTCACACCTAAACTGCCCATAACGCCAGCCTCCAGGAATCAAGTAAGGCAGAGTGAAATAAAGTCCTACATGGCTCCCTACAGCAAGAACCATCAGCTGCCATCTCCTGTGCCAGGTACTGGACAAAGTCACCACAGAGTGGGGTCTGGTCCACCCAGCGTGCCCAAGGGGAAGGTGGTAACTACAGCATGTTCCTCCCATTAAAGAGCAAAGAGAAAGGCCACAGACCACCTTACCAGCTCCTTGGCAATTCCTTACAGAAAAATTTAAATATACATAACAATCTTATATTCTCCTTTTCAGATGTGTCTACAGAATTTTATATTTGACAGAAGAGAGGTTTTTTGCCTTTCTTTGTTATCACAGAATGAAAGAATATAATGCAACAGAATTTTGAACGTAAATGCTTACAAACTCTTCAAAACTCAGTATCTCATTTAATCTGTTAATAAAGTAAATAGAGCAACACATTAAGTAATCTGATCTAATATTAAACATTTTTGTTGTGCCTTTGAATTCCGATACGGTTCTCCTTCTAGATGAACAAACATTTATGTGCAGTTGCACTTTTCTCTCATTCTGTATCAACATTTGAGATGTAATTTAATCAGAAAACTAAAATGTCTCAGCTGCTTTACCTCTTCCACCTATACAGAAAATGTTTAAAAGCTATACATCAGGAGTTTTTAATAAGTCTTAACCACAAGATCCACTTGTTTCACTTCATTACATACTGGTGGACAGTCTTCAGTTCTCTGCCAGCATAATTAGGAAAACAAAACAGTAGTTACATCATCATCGTCCTCGGATCCCCCAAATTCATCAGCCACACCGAGGAAGGCAGCAATGCCCCTGTGCCACCTGCACGTCACTTCACCGCTCCGCTGTCAACGAGCCCGCCAGCCCACAACAACAGTTGAGTCAACGCGATCGCCCTGCAGCCTTTGAAAACCTGACCTTCTTGTCACATATAAGTCAGAGAACATTATTCTAGCAGTATGCATGGCTCTAGCACGGCCACACATTCGAGACATTGTCCCAGTCACCTTAACTAAAGAACAGATATAAGAAATCATACGGTATGGCAGACAATCCTGAGAACATAAAAAAAACCTAAACGAAATACGGTAGACTTCCAGTTTTTCTAGGTGGTGGGGGTGAAATCCTCAGTGAGGATTAATAGAAATTATGAAGGGAACTGACGCAATCACTGTAGGTGGCTATCTCAGCTCATCTCAAATGCAAAGGCAGGGAAAGCTCACCATAAGCTATAAAAGGCAAAGGCAATCAGGCAAGAAGGGCAAATATGCAGGAACTCTAATTAATGAACAATAAATGCATAAAATAAACTGCCGAAAGAGGAAACCAAAGCAGGTATTTTTTTTTTTTTTTAATGAGACAATACATTAGTCCACAACTAATTTTTTGTAACAATTTATTTATGACAATGAACATATTTTCATATTTTCTCCCTGTTTCCTATAGGAAATTGTTAGCAGATTATTAAACCAACGAAACATATTTTTTTGTTCTTTTTAAATATGCTTTCATCCGTTTAATGGCATAGGAGACCAAGGTACTGCGTAAATTCTTCCATGGCAAACTTACATGAACTACCATGTGGTGCTAGCAGTCACAGTACTGCAACCACAGTGCCCAGAGAAGAGATCTTATCTGCAGTCTACTGGGTCTGCCTGTTTAAATTAAAGGAGAATTTAATGTTTAATGATGTCCAGTGAATAATAAAATGTTGTGATGGTAATGACATTTTGTGTACTAAACTCTACCTGTCATTTCTGCTAGACAGCATCTGGTATGCTTCTTGAGATGCACGGTAGTATTTTAGTATTCCACAGAAGAATTGGAGCTCATCTATCCAAAATACTTTTGTAGATAAATCCAAATAATATCTAACATTCGTATTATATAAAAAGATCCTAACTTTAACTTATGTCTTAAAATTCTGCAATAGAAAACTAATTTATTTGAAATTATTTAGTACAATTTTCCTAAAAAAATGCTTCATCTGTGTATAACACTTTCTGGAAATTTGAGACTGAGATGAAATGTTTCATATTACAACAAATTGTTTCACCATATACACAACCCAGGTTGTTTTACTTGGCAAAATGAGGATGGTGGCTTAGCCAAACCATTCCCTGAAAGAAGACAGGAAAAAAAGCATTTGCAAATAGAGCAAAGTATATGGCAAATGGCTCATGCAGGCCACCTAGTACAAAAGCATGAGGCCTCAGATTGCTCTACACGTAAAGCCGCATGAGCTGTTTATGAAGGTTCATCACTCTCAGGACTGTACACAAGCCAACACCCCTCCCAGGCTCACCAAGGCTGGGCCTAATTCTTCCACATTTGCGCTCACTGTTGGAGAAGGGCTACAGAGAAGGTGGGTGGTTTTCTTTTACAATCTTAACATTCCCTTTGCTACCGAGTACACAGACTGCAGTAATTCACCAAATGCCAGGCAGAACCCTCCTGTGCAACATGTCTGTCTTCAGCAGCTAAATATGAAAATGACAAGGAATGGCAGTCAAAGGCTTGACATGCTCATGCACCTTGGCCTACAGACTCATCCCTTCCCCCAGTTTTGGTTTTGTTTGGGTTTTTTTTGTTTGTTTGTTGGTTTTTTTTTTAGTCTGTCGCCTCTACTATTCCTTTTTTCAACCATTCACGTGATTTTATTGTCTGTTATGGCCATCTCCTTATATACAGCGCCTGTGGGCATTAATTTTATTTAATATACTATATGCTTGACACTCCACATGGTGTTAATGAGTTGCCAGCTGCCTGTTGTGATACAAGAAGTAACTGCAAACCCAGTGTCGCCTTTACTCCCACACTGGTTTGGTTTTCTATTGTGACACATAAATGTCAACGGGCATGATCAGAAGTAAACATTCATGACAGACAGGAAAAAAGGAGCTGACAGTTGAAGGTGATGATATCCATTAGGCTTCTCCAGCTGCCACCTCCTGGGGAGACTACTGAAGGATTTGAAATGTGGTGCAGAGCTCCTGGCTAACATGGCTCTATGACAAAGAATATGCTTACCTTCAAAATACCTGGCCTACCACCTAACCATCTGGCTTATTACCATTCAGATAAATCTACTTATATGCACAGAATGGAGAAAGCCGTGATGGAACATCAGAAGTGCATAAAAAGGGCAGAAACACTAGTCAATCAACCCGATGATTCCTGAACAGTTGCTAAGGGAGCATGTCATTGCCTTGCTCACTTAACCATGGACATAAAAGAGCTTCCCAAAAAGATGGAGTTTAAGATTTCAATTAAATTAAGCTGAATCTTAAGTTGTCCATCAAGAGTAGTTAGAAAGATTATATCCAAGTCAATCTTTATTCACGTTTCATTCTTTGTGATAGTAGATTAAACACTTCATTTTGTTGAAGAGAGAACTTCTACCTGATAAATGCTGCAGCGAGAAAAATCACTTAGGTTAAATACCAAGCCAGTTTTCTTACCACAACTGGCTCCACTGGACTTTTACTTGTGCAAATCAACCAAAGCCTGTATTTGACATGCAAGAGGATGATTGAGGACACCTGAGGCCTCCTAGCGAACACAAACCCCCAGCAGACACCAGTGCCTTTGCTCTCTCTCTCCCTCCCACACCTCCCCAACACGTTCAGGAGGATGTCAGGGCAGAACGCAATCCTCAGATGGCACATGTACCTCTAGGCTGATGCAATTTATGCCAGGGCTAACATAGCTCAACCCAGAAAATTAGAGAGTTGTAACTGCTTCCATGATCTCCTCCTTCCATCCCCCACACCACGAGCAATATTTTTCCTTATAAGAAGCTCAGTTAATTGCCTTTATTATACACAATATTCATTCCTTAGATTTCCATCACCAACAGAGCTATTATAAATTATTTTAGCTGTACTCTTCATGCTTTTATCCCAGTATTGATTTTGTTTTTAATGTAAACTTTTAAATTATAGTGCCAGAGAAACAACTACTTATCTAGCTACAAAGGCTAAATTAGCAAGACCTGATAGAAAAATACAGATAGGTGCTGAAGATATTTGATATGAAACATTAAAAGCCAATATTATTTTATGTAACACTAAAATGTAAGAAAATGCAAATGTAACAGTTGTTCCACCTTCCGGTATACAGCAATAATAAAGTATTAGATTCAAGCTTCATAATTAACTTAATCAGATGGAGTTTTCTTTAATTCCCTAATTCCTTTCCTTCAGCCATCTAAGCTTTACTCAGCTTCAACAACACAATTATGAAAAACATGAGCAGATACCACCGGAAATGTCTCCCTATGCTTGTGTTACAGTAAGGTATATAGTATTTTACAGTATGTCTAGTATTTGGCCATTGTAGTGTTTTCGATGTATAGATGCAGATCCCCACATTTACTAAGGAAACATTTTTGTGTGTCTCTGATACAGGAGCTTCGGGAGTATCTCCTTTAAACCGCTACGCTAAACACAGAATTTAAAGTTGTCCTTAGTCTGCTCTCTGTAAACGTATGCACACATAAATACTGTATGCAGAACCTCAGCACTTGCAATTAGTTGAAGGTGATTTCAGTAAAAAATAAACCTTTTATACCATGGAATTAGAGCAATAGGTTAAATTGTAATTTTTGTCAATGAGTCCATTTTTAGTCTATCGATTTGCACAAGGTGATGCGATGCACTGATGTGAATCTTATATACAGAAGTGATATTGCATTAATTGGAAAATAATTGGATTCCTCACACTTCATAACAGAGCCCTTTACATTATCAAAGTTTTAATCTCTGATGAGGTCTGCAAATCCACAAACCCAGAAATCACTGATTTGTATCTTAATTCGGATATGCCAAGTACTTCAAGATGAGGAATTTCAAAATAGTAGACTAAACAGACTGCAATGCAAATATGAAACTGAAGTAAAAAACGTTAACATTTTCCTTCCGTATATTGTAGCATATTAATTGTTGGTTTTGGTAACGTAGCTTATTAGTTTTGCATAATTTAAGTTTTAATTCATTGTTTAATTTTTAATTAAGTAGTCTCTTTCAAGATGAGCTTTCTGCTCAGATTTTAGTTAGATGCTAAACATGCTATGCATAAAAGCAATGGCAAGAATGTAATATTTAGTTCATATGATTTCTCTGTGATTTCAGACATGAAAGTACCCAGTTTTTTAGAGTATAAAATAACAGCAATTGTAAAATGTCATATAAATTTTAAATAATTAAAGTAAGTCCTCTGAAAATATCTGAAAAACTAGTGGTGCAATTACACAGAGAACAACAGTCATACTTTTTATAGATTTTGCTATGGGTTTTTTTCATTTGGTTGTTTGGTTTTGTTTGGGGGTTGGAATTTTTTTTTTCTTAGGGTTTGGAGTTTTGGTGCCCCATCCCTCCCGCCCACATGTCCTGCAATTTTCCTAAAGCAAAACCACTGGATCTTACAGGGCTAACTCCCTACAGAACATGACAAACTCTATGCAATTCCACATATGGGGACTGAGGCTAAGCCCTGAAGAAAGGTTACATTTATTTTTGCACATGGAGAGGAAATTTAAGAAAAAAAAACACACAACTATTTGAAATTGCAATAAATTAAAATTGAGGACAAATTCTAATGATGTATGAAACTAGCTTGAATGCCTATGTACAGGTATTTATAAAAAAAGGAGAAAGCCTTGCTTCTTGTAAGCTACATGTGGCTTTCTGGAAAAATTCACTTAATTACGACACTACAAACTCCCTGCACATGAACTTTTATCTGTTGTTCGTTTGATTTTCTTAATATTTATTGAGGTAAGAAAAAAAAAAAAATCTTATTTTAAGAACACATCAGTCAATTTAGCTGAATATTGTGAGTGCTCTCAATGTCCCAAGCCCACAGCAGCCTGCCTTCAAAGTAAAGGAAGATCATCATCAACATATCTGAGTCACCCAACAGCAAAACCCAAAACTAACGTACTGCATATGTTTTTCACACACATAAGTATAAATACGTAAATACCAATGCAACCCCAAGCATAGTTTTCTTTGTAAAGCTCTTCAATGACCTGAAAAATAAACAGTATTAGTTTACATACAGGTTTTTATACCAGAACTACTTCTGTTACCACTAACACATCTAAATTAAATTTAACTCCAAGTAGTAACACCTGTAGTGTCCAGAAAGTCTCCCTATACAGAAAAGTACCATTCCACTGAGCAAGATACACAAAACTACAAGTATGCACATAAATGAAAGGGGAGCAGCTGGCTATTCCAGTTCTGGGAGATTCTTCAGCCTCATGTTTGAGGGAAGGTTGAGTAACCACCTCATTTGAAGTCTCTAAACCTTGGAGCTTATTTTACAACTATGTTTACTAGCTGGATGAACTGCAATGAAGTTTAACCTCAGAAAAGGATTGCTGAGAAGGATTTAGGAGTTCTGGTATCCTGGAGTGCATTAGGAAAAGTGTGACCAGCAGGTTGAGGGTCCTGCCCCTCTACTCTGCCCTGGTGAGGCCACATCTGGAGTACTGTGTCCAGTTCTGGGATGCCCAGTTTAAGGACAATGAATTACCGGAGGGAGTCCAGCGGTGGGCTACAAAGATGATATGGGGCCTAGAGCACCTTTCTTATTAAGTAAGACAGAGAGAGCTAGGTCTGTTCAGCCTGGAGAAGAGAAAGCTGAGAAGGGATCTTCATCAATGATTATAAATATCTCAAGGGTAGGTGTCAAGAGGGTGCAACCAGACCTCTTTCATTGGTGCCTGACGATAGGATGAGGGGCAGCAGACACAGACTGAAGCACGGGAGGTTCCATCTGAATATGAGGAGAAACTTCATTACTGTGAGGGTGCCAGAGCACTGGACCAGGCTGCCCAGAGAGGCTGTGGAGTCTCCTTCTCTGGGGACATTCAAAACCTGCCTGGACACATTCCTGTGCAATCTGCTCTGGGTGAACCTGCCTTAGCAGGTGGGTTGGACTAGATGATCTCCAGAGGTCCCTTCCAATCCCAACCATTCTGTGATTCTGTGAAAAGAAGAATATCTTGTAGGATCTACCACATAAGCTCCAGTTCCTCCAGTTTCCCCAAAAGAAGTTAACTTTTGAGGGTGTTCCTGGCAGGAGGGTGACATCTCCCAGCAGCACCCACTGCTGCCAGGCTCCTATTCCAGGGGAAGAAAAATTTCCTTGAGAAAGCTGCCATGAAGTGCCAGAAAATTTGCCAGGTAAGAAATAAGTCAGAAGTTTGCAATTCCTTAGAGTGTATCACTTCAGTTAAATCCACATCCTCTAAGGAAAATGTTGATAGAATATTTTTTAACAGCTTACTTGTTGCTAGATTTCTGGGGGAAATGAGTAATGAAATCTTGCTTGGAGATCTAGGTCTAGATGTTGGCCTCCCTCAGGGCTGGAGCTGCTGTGTGTGAACTGGGCAGTAACCTGTTCTTCTAAATCCGACTACAGGGATCAGACCCTCGATCTGAAATAAAGCACCGGCCGGTGGCTGACCCCAAGGTGCACAGTCAGGCTCTGTCAGGGGAGATGCATGTGAAGATGGGCCATGCACAGCTCCACAGCAGAGCACAGCCTGCGTTTGCTCCTGTTTAACAGGGAGCAGCAGGAGGAAGCCCTGGTTTCACAGGCCCCTGTGCTGCTGTATTAGCCTGTTGTTCGATAAACATGCATGGCAGAGCAAGAAACTACCAAAATATGGAAGTTTAGATTAATCACACTGGCTATTCTGCTCTTCTGAGTGGCGGTGGTGGTTGTTGTTTGGGGTGCTTTTTTTGTTACTTGTTTATTGTTTGGTTTGTTTGTTTTTAAACAAATGGCTAAAATATAAAGACCACAGTCAGCCAAAAAACTCAACTGAGTTGTCAGAATGTTAGCTGTCTCAGTTTGGGTAGTTGTCTATTTAAACCAAGCACATCAGACAAATTCAAAAGGGCTAATGAACTGTCCATATTATTCTAAAACATGGTTTTTGCATGAGGGTTAAGATAAAGGCTGCAGCAATCCTCATGGAAACCCCAAAACCAGCTTTAAAGCAAGTAGCTGAAAACATCTAGTAGGAGCAGTGGAAAACTCAAGTTGAGACCTAGTGGTAATCACTTCACTGATATCTGATTAAGCTTTCTGATAGGAAGATCTGGACAGACCAGCATTCACCACAGCAAACGGTCACTTATTGAGGGCATCAATACAGTTCTCTTTTCTAGAGACAAAATGATGAATTGTATTGTATCAACTATCCCTCCCCATCACCAGGGTACTAGCACTGAAAAAAAAAAAACAAACAAAAAAATGAACAACAATACACCAAAACTTACTCAGCAAACCAACACAGAAAAAAATGTTTTCTCTCCTTAAAGTGCAGTAACACACCACATCTTCTCTACACACTCAAAACCCGAATAATTGGGTCACTTGGCCTGCATGAGTAACCTATTTTGCTGTCATATTTATATAAACAAACAATTATTTTTAATAATAATTCATGCTGCTTGAGTTACTAATCTTATCAGATTACAATAGTGCACTCCAGCAATATAAAAGAGCCATGACAAAAATTTATCACCTAGCCTTCGGCTATATGTGAAAGTATTGGAGAGAATGAAGATAAGAGACATTTCCAAATTCACACGCACCTTTCTGATACTGAAGGCCAGGCAGTGAAGGACTGAAGAGACTCTCGTTTCCCCACCCAGAGACACCAGTGGCAGCAGCCTCTGCCGCCTGAAGGTGCATCAGAGGGCTGTACAGATCAGTATTTGGGTGGTGGTGATGAGGAGCCACTGAGATAAGGAAGGCGATACACTTGTGGCAGAAACTGTTACCTTCCACTACTCATTACCAAGCATTCGTTTTGAGCTAAATTTATGGCAATTTTGAGTAACAGTACTGCTGATTCCTCAGTCTGCCTTCATCTGTCTATGCCAAATATGTAGCTGTAACACAAATGCCATGTTTAAACCCGGCACTCTGGTTTGCCTGAACATGCTGATAAACCAGAAGACATGATAAGGATACAAGAGCTGGCAAACAGAGCCCAAAAGAAAACCGTAATTCTGCTACCAGTGGCATTAGCAAGTTCTGTCTTCCCATGATTTTATGTCTTGTGAGTTAGTCAATCTCCCACTGAAGTTTTCATTGCACAGAACATTCCCTCTGCCATAAGAACTGGCAAAAACAATGAACACAACACACACTGGAACCTTTCTTTCCATCAGGGCACTTATCAGGTCTTTCTTTTTTTTTCTTCCCCAGACACCTATCTCCACAAAACTTTCAGGAACAGAGGCCATAACCTGAAGTACTATAATAAGGTGTAAATCACGCCTCAAAGAGAGATCGATCAAAGTAGGGGAAGGTAGTAGGCTGTTCATTTCTCAGGGATTTAAGACATTACCTTCAAATGAAAAAAATAAGCATTTTAAAATTTTGTTATCCTTTCACCTAAGGCCCTAGAAAACAGTATAAATTTTGAGTAGCCATTATCTATTTTTCAGTAGCTAAACTGGCAAATGTTTCTGGGCATTACCATATTTCACAAACTGCGAGGGGTTTTCTGTTGTAGTTTTGGGCCCAGTGAGATTCAGAAAGTACAAAAGGGCACATAAGATGCTGTACATTTTATTCCCAGTAAACTCTGATCTGCGATTGATTTATACAGTGTGCTAAGTCTTTATTTCTTTTCCTTTAGCTTGGCAACATAATTTCACTTTGATGGTCAGCCTTTCAATTAATCAAAGTGGACACAGCATTTGCAGCTTCTTTTGAAGTCAGAAAGAATTGTGTGCTCAGGACCTCTTAAAATGAGACCACTTATTTAGGTACTTAAAAATGGCTGTCAACACCTGACTCCAGTCTCCTAAGTTTGAAATTGCTGACTTTAGTAATTTGCCCAAGGAAAGTGAACCTGGGGCACAGAGAGACTACAAAAAATCTTACCTCTCATGACCAAAAAGTCCTTGGCTTTTAGTTGTATGTGCAGACAAATCTCTATCTCAAATGGTTTGCCAGTACTGAAAGGCATTCAAGTACGTAGCAGCAGACCTTGTCCAATACACTGGTTTGGTCAGAACTGTTTTCTAGGGGGATCTTATGTCCATCTGCAATTACATGATAATGGAATCCAGACGTGGACTTAGAGAAAATAGAAGAACATAGCAAACTTATAAGGTGTCTCTCTGCGTCTGACTGCTCAGATGAATTGCATCGAGGTCTGCTGAGCGCTGGCTGGACCATGTTTAATTTCAACACCCAGAAGCAGACAGCCCGACATGGGATGCGTTGGCTGATGTTGCAACCCTGCACACAAGTGAGCAGCCCCCTCCTTTGAGGCAGAAAGCACCATGCATTCGTAACAACTCCCCTTGTAAACTAAGAAGCGCTAGAGCATTAATAAAGTCTAGGAAAATAAAAGGAATAGTGGCTAGGGGGAGCTGATACATTTTTCAGTACAACGTCTGTCTTCCTTCAGTTATGTGTCAAACAGCTTGTCTGTACTGACACGCAGGTGACAGGAGATGACGTGCCACAGGTGATGGGAGATGATGTGCTACATGGAGGAAGCCACAGAGGTTCACACCAGGGCTGGTATCCCAGTCACCAGGCCATAGGAAAGCCCACAGCACCAGGTTACAGCTGTGGCCACTATTTGCCCTTGTTAAATCATCACCAGCAGAAGCGTGCCTCAACAAATGCTTTGCTTTGCTCTGCAGACCTTTTACAAGACGCACATGAACTACAAAGGTCCTGGAAGGAGTTGCAGTGCTAAGAACAGTGAAATGGATTTTACTTTGTAAGAGATCACAGAAAACTGTAAGTGCTTTTCCTTTCTGCTTAGAAAATGCATCTTGCTACTTCACGTGTAACACATAATACATCACATCAGAGCATACCGGGTAAAATATTTACTTTGTAAAGTTTTTATAATGTACTGACTTCAATTATTCTTTTATCCATTGGAGACAAATGGAGTTCAATATAAACTCAGTATTTAGTTACCTGCAAGTATATATTGCCATCCATCTAACACTAGCCTAGTTTTCCTTCAGTACAGTATTTTGTACCTAACATATAGTAACACACAGCCCTCCACCACAATATTTTTGAATACCACTACTAAATCCACTGGCAAACCAGATTCTTGGGCCTTTTGTCCTTAACACAAACAATTAAAAAAAAATAATCCCTCAGCAATTTTCAAAATGGGGAGGGAAGCATCCCAGAAAACACAGAAATGGCAGCACCCACCCACACCAGAATAAAATCTGTATGAGACTGTGCTTCAGTATCACAGGTAGAGATATTATCAAAAGCTTTGATACCTGACATATGCTTCCACCTATAAAATGTAATAGTCTTACATTCAGGTATTTTCAAAACCTGCTGATACCTAGTTTCACCTCTAAACTTCCTATTTTGAGTTTGGCGTTGTTCGGTTTTCTTAAGTTTGGATCACCTGGGTAAGAATACAGGATGTGCTAAAACATTACATTTCATACATGTTGAATTCTGCTTAAAATACTCAGTCATCTCCCTCTCAGGTCTTAACTTTTGCAACAGCAGCCAAGAAGTAAGCCTTCACAATAAACTGGGATTTACAGGTTACTACTGGTTGATAGCTGAGGTTCAAAAATATTTATAGTTACACTACTCGCTGTGCTATCAAACATGCACTATCAAACCTCTAAGAGAAATGATCCATCAAGTAAAACATTTAAGATATAGAGCTGTCAACCAGTCCATGTTATTAAATTCTTAAAATTAAGAAATCAAGAGTTTCAAAACAGAAATTCTTTAAATGCAGCTAGTAGTAAACTGAAGAATCTGTTCAATGTAATAAAGTAGCCCATTACAGCACCTGGGCTACCACCCAGTAGTTTATCAGGGCAAAAAGATGACAAGATCACTCTAGAAAGGAGAAAAACAAAATAGTTTTTCCCATCTCAAATTTGCTTGCAAAACCTGTACACTACCTCAGAAAAACACTCAGTGTGCTTAAATAATCTGTAAATCCTCATAATAAGCCTTTAACAGTAAAAAATACATATTTTGAAGAAAAAATGCTTTGAAGACAACAAAACTTGTTGGAATACTGCAAACAAGTGTGTCTCTTAACTATATTCCATGTACTTTATTGTGAAAAGCCAATCTTAAATGATTCGGTGTCCTTACTTGTGTTGCAGTCCACCTAAGTAACGGTGGCTAGACTGAGTAGGAGAGCTGTATTGTAGTGTATCTTAGAGTCCTCTATTGCTTACTTGCACAGATTAAAAAGATGGTCAAAACATATTATACCTCCCAGTCTTCACACGTGACTTTCTTTCCTACAGAAAGAAGGTACACAGGAGAATCAGAAATCTCTGAACCTTAACATGGAATCAAAAGCAAAGGCTGACTGGGATCACAGAAGTGTTACTCAGCTCACCCAATAGAGTGTAGCCCACGTTAGACTACTCAACTTCCTTCCTACAATTTGCTGCACTTACCTGTTGTGTTTTACTCTGGAAGCAACTCAAAGAGCGGAAACAACATTATGAAAAAGGTGAGGCAGCCAATAACAAAACATAAAAGCAAAAGGCCTGCTCTGAGCAAACACAGCTCACCTTCCCAAAGTGAGAACTGCAGCCAGAGAGAACATCCTGCTCAGCACCTCTCAGTCTCAGGCCAACAGAAAGCAAAGGTCAAACAACTGAGGCAAATCCAAGGCAGCCAAAATTAAGGGCATCCTTTATATATTAATGTGGAACAGGTGAGTGCTGCCATAGACATTGATGCAGCTACTTAGATGCAAACAACCTGTAGAAATATTTGCATAACCTATTCAGTTCTGTGAAATGAGTCATGATTTGTATCATATGTGAGCAAATAACTCACAAATAGAGATTTATAAGCAAACTGCTTCCTAGAAATCACCCACTCAAGTCTGAGGCACATTTAACCAGGACCAGACCAGCGGTTCCTTTCACCAAGCTCCTGTGCCTCCAGCTTTGATATTTGTGCAGTCTAACAAAATTCCTGAATGTACATAACTTGTGGTGAATCAATCTGGCTACGACAGGAAAACAAACTATTTACACCAAGAGTTTTGTGTGCACCACAACTAACCCCTCAGTTTGCCATTACTTAGCTGTCTTAAATATAATAAATGCACTGCTATCTTTGTTTACTCTTTGCTTTTAAACAAACAAAAAACTAAGAGGGGTAGTATTAAAAACAGTAATGTGAGGAAATTCAAAGATACTTTTTCACATCATGCGCAAGCCAAGGCACACTCCATATATACACATGCAGATTATATGAAGACATACTTTACATCACATGAAAACTAACTTGTGTTTGAAAGAGTAAAAGACTAAAAGAACCATCTAGAGCCGGCTTTGTTGATACATGGGATGTTTTCTACGCTTGCCAAATTTGCTGCCAATGATTTAGTCTTTTTAACAACATTTACTGTTCCTAACCTACTTTACTGTTTGCTGTGCCTTTCCACCACCTCCCTACTCCTGGTGAAGGAATCTCCTGGGCAGTGATCGCTCTGGTTTCTTCTCTGCTCCTCAGCAGCCGTGTAACAGAGAGTGCTGAGAGAAGCTGCATTGCAAAGAGGTATCTAATTATTTGGGTTAAACTTTACCAGGCACATTAATGAAGTGGTGGAAAAGAAGATGATAGTAAATGGAATTAAAATTTATCTTACAAACCACAGCCCTCTGTACAAAGAAAATAGCATGCCAGGAGTCAAAAGAGTTAGGATGCAAGTTCCCCTTGTCTCAATACTCGCAGGCAATCACTCACCTTTTTATGGAGAACAATGACCTTTTTTGATACAATGGTGACCCAGCTTAGACGAGTAAATGGAAAAAAGCATGAAAAAAAAGAGGACTTTTTATTATTCCTTGCAATCAAAATGTAAAAATTTCAATGATCTAAAAAAGCACCTCTTCATTAAAGAGTTGATGAAAGTGTAGGTCACTCCTATTATCCTTTTAAATTAATAAAAAAATCCTGATCTTTTAAAATTCAGAAGAATAATGTATATTTAAAATATTCTGTAATTACTACAAAAGTATTAATTAACAGTTCATGGATGCATAAGTAGTGAGATAAAGGAATAAGCCATCTACTCACTATAAATATAAGCTTAAAAAAATCATTTTATAGCATTTTTGTAGCTGTATGATGTTAGGCAGGTCATAACACTAGTACTTTCCTCTGAAAACCTAATAATTATTAACCTTTTTAATTTTTAAGCTGAATATTGACTTTGCTATAAATTGGAATAAGTTCAATCTTACAGTCAATTCCAAACATGAAAGAGTTTCTCTTCCAGCCACACTGACCACTAGCACCAATTTACAGATATTTTCTTAGGCTTGACTCAAAGAGAAGTCTGAATTATCTTACTGCAAATCATTTTAAGTAACAGCACAATAATTCTTATGTAAAGCACAGAATTCTAGATACATAAAATCACTATTTTTCTCTACCAAACTATAAAAGTTATTCCAAACTGCATGAGAAACACAACACAATTTTCCTTCCACAATAAGGCCCACAGGCAGAGAGGAAAAGTATAGCATGCGATTCTATTAAATTTAGCCCTTCAGAAAATGTGGTGGGTTTGCTTCTATACTTTAATCCCGCTTTTGTTAAATGACATTTTTTACATTAAAAGAAAAAAAAAAGCTTTTGAGTTAGATTTGATCACTAGTACTTTTGTATGCCATCCTTTGACTCCCAGAAATGTCCTTCTCACCATCAGAGCCTGGATCACAGCACAGTTAAACTCCGTCCCCTGAGCACAGGGGAGGATGGTGGATCAGGCAGGGGTTTCCTGCTCCTCCAGCCCACGTCCTCCACTGCTTTGTGCAATATTGAGCCGACACAAATGGTTATGCTGCACCAGCACCATGGGGAGGATTGCATTTTCTCATCCCCTCTACTCCACTCTGGTGAGACCCCACCTGGAGACCTGTGTCCACCTCTGGAGCCTTCAGAACAGGAAAAACATGGGTCTGTTGGAGAGGGTCCAGAGGAGGCCACAAAATGATCAGAGGGCTGGAACACCTCTCCTGTGAGGACAGGCTGAGAGTTGAGGTCATTCAGCCTGGAGAAAAGTCCAGGGAGACCTTATTGCAGCCTTTCAGTACTCAAAAGGGACCTATAAGAAAGATGGGGACAGACTTTTTAGCAGGACCTGTTGCGATAGGACAAGGAGTAACAATTTTCGACTAAAGGAGGGTAAATTCAGGCTAGACAGAAGAAAGAAATTTTTTACAGTGAGGGTGGTGAAACACTGGCCCAGGTTGCCCAGAGAGGTGGTAGATGCCCCATCCCTGGAGTCATTCCAGGCCAGGCTGGACGGGGCTCTGAGCAACCTGATCTAGTTGCAGATGTCCCTGCTCATTGCAGGGGATTGGACTAGATGACCTTTGAAGGTCCCTTCCAACTCAAACTGTTCTGTGATTCTGTGATCCCGAGAACTCAGAGGGAGGAAAAGAGAAAGACGTGGAGGGAGAGATGTGTCTCCCGCATAGCATCTGCTGGAGAAATTGGTCAACAGACTGAAGAGAGGGCGGAAAGTCCAACCGTCTGTGAGGAAAGCACTCATGGTACATGGGCTGTGGAGACCTGAGCTGGTAGGGAAGTATTCACATCGTTGGTGCAGTAAAGCAGTCAGGCTACTAGTGGGGTACGAGATGCTGTCCCACGAGCTAGAGCACAAGTGGAGCACGGGGATGGAAAGGCCAGAGTCAAGATGGTTAGAATTCGGACTGACAAGATTTCATAAGGAAAACAGAGAGTGGACCAACACATTCACCCACAGGTTGGTGAATGAGATAGAAAAAAAGCTGTTAAGGGACGTGCACTCACACAAGAAGCAAAATGAGCCAGAAATATTTTAATAATATAGCAATCTTTCTAAAAATTACAACTCAACTTTTCTATTTCATACCAACTTCTCCATGGACACAGAGATGTCCAAACAGTGCAGAATGTTCTCCCCAGTACCTCTTCAGCAGCAAAGAGAATTAATCATGCAGACAGTCATGGCCTTTTGTGTAACAGCACTCCAGCTCAGCATCCACATCAGTACCAGAATCTGGGAACAAATTCACATCCCCAGTGCTGTGCCAGATTCCCTTTTACTGTGTTGGGAAACTCACGTCACTACAGTTCCATACATAGGAAATTAGGAGTATCAGAGAATATATTTATGGTATTAACTTCCAACTTTGGAAACAGGAGTGCATTACTTCCTCTGGTGTTTATATGTATGTGTAAGGACAGAAACCTTCTCCAAACAAGCCCTGAAGCACTGTCAAGAAAATTATTTCAGGATATCCTTTTTATGTGGACAGCAAACACCACTTGGTCCAAAAGATCATTTGTGTCACATAGCGTCACATGTCTGTTTAAGTAACTGATTTCTGGAATGATAACAAAAAAAGAAGAGGAAAAAAAAATAAAAAGAAGAAAACAACCAACCCTGAAGAAACCTAAACAACTTCCCATGTATTTCCTTCCTCAGAATATTACTAATTATAAGGATAAAATCCTGTTATGGATATTCATCACAAGCATAAAAACAAACCATTACATAGATTTAGTAAATTTGCTGGCTGACAGTTTAATTTTTAATAAACTGTCAGGACTCTGACATCTAGGGGACTGCCTTCCTCAGGAAATAACTCAAAACAGAATAAAGTAAACTCATTATGTTGAGGTCTGCAACGGAGGCACTGCTGAAGAAGCAAGAATCTACTGGAATTCCTCTACCCACCAAGCTCCCAAATGTTATCTGACAACCTTGTTAGTCTCTAAGTGACCAACCTTGCATCCTGATTACATGCCATCCAATTTCTATTACTCTAGACTGCGATATAATGCAATTCTTGTGGCATTCCAACCCTCCGAGATGCCAACCATGTCTCCCAATGCTAGGCCATCAGCAGGCTTTCATAACTAGGATTTTGTTTTGTCTGTGTGGGCAGCAAGGTCAATAATGAAAATATTTAATAAGATCTATCTTAGATATAACCTTCAGAGTAATCACCTGCTAGACCTCTCATCACTTTTTTTAATACCCTTTGCCAAATCCAAGAGCCTGATTTTTATCAATTCTCACAAGTACCTTACACTTCTTGCTCACTTTAAGAGACAACTTTTCCTGCAGATCAATTTTTTCCCCATTTTTAGGCTGGCTGTTCACACCTAACCTTCTTTTTAAGGTGGTTACTCATCCTCTGAGGTCTACATCTCTTTCCTTCTAAGATTTTTAATCTCAGGAGCCAGATGCTTAGGCTGTGCTCTGCAGGCCCTTGTTAACCTTCAAAAAGAACACACACTTCTTCGCATGAAGATTTACTTTCCACAGCAGCCATTGGCAAGAAGCCAAAGAGAAAAAGATCTAGAAAAACTCCTAAAACAGCTCTAAAATAATTTTAAGAATATTGTTAATCTTGGGAAAAACATGGTTAAAAAAAAAAAAAAAAGGAAAAGAAAAATAATAGAAAGAACTCTGTGCATAATAAAACCATCTCACAGGAAGATTAATTAATCCTGCTATCAAGAGACGTAATTCTTCAATGGGCTATTCAACTTTTAAAATAATAAAAATGAAGATGTGTACTTGGCTTCTGGTTCAATTTAAACCTGAAACTATGCTGTTTGGGGAGAATTGTTTGATACACAAAAGGTCCAATCACACAAACTAAACTGTCAATGAATGACGAACTGGCTGCATAGTGCCAGCCAGTGATGCTGGTGACTGCATAATGCCAGTATATAATGTCCAACTTTCCGTTAGCTCTAGCAGATTCCACCTGCTCCACCTATAAGAATCTGCGGTTATTTTAGAGTGATATTTTCAAACATCTGAGGAGTTGGATTATAAAAAAATTTCATCGCACTGAACTAATACGGATTCCAATAGAGACAAAGTCAGAGGCTCTTAAAAGATCAGGACTCAGTAACTCCTAGAAGGTCCACCTCTGGCATTGCACAAGTGCTGAAAGGGAATACTGCCTTGCCGTGAGTCTTACAATCCTGACTACGGGGTGGGAACACAGAGAGCTGGTTTCTGTTCTTGGTTCCACCACTGACTTGCTAGTTATCCACGGCCAAATCTCTTCACTATTCCACACCTCAATTTTTCATTGGGATATAGAAATACTTTCTTAAATTGAAAAGTGATGAAAATTAGTACGCAAGTGTTATTAGCCTGTCCACTGCAAGATGTTCCTTTCTGTGTTTATACTCATCTCTTCTACAGGCCTCCTGCCTTCACATCAGACATGAGCACTAGAAGCAGGTAGCTGTAGAGATGACTGACCTTTCCCACACGTCCTGTACAGAGTGGCCCTTACCACAGCTGATAAACATTAAGAAGATGCACAATTACTTTCAATATGCTTATAAAAAGCTTAACTCAAGCAGTTATGTGCCTTGACCTAAGTGATTGTCCCAAATTAAGAAGGAAAAGCAAAGGCTTCCAGTAAGGTACGCTTTCCACCATCACCTTTCATCATATGTAATCATCCTTATATCCTCCCACGTGCAAACTACTTGTGTGCCGCTCATCTCCCCGCACCCCAATCCCCACCTAGTTAGTGCTGAAAAATGCTTCTCCACACTCAGAACCTGCTTTTAACCTCCAGCCTGAAGGTGCCAACGAGCTGACTTGCCTCTGGCTGCCTGTCCTGTGCTGCTGGATCCTTATATTCAGTTTCTGTTTGTCCATAAAGCCCTAAACCCTCCCCCGACTTTAGGTGTTACCTCCCTTGCCAGGACATTAGGGTTTCAGAAGATGTCTTGGCTGCTTGCTGAACTAAACACAATGTGATCTTGCACTAGTTATCCCACCTACTCAGCTCTGTTAAAAAAAATAAACAAAAAGGTAAATAGGCAGCATGTTCTTTGCAGCATTTATTATTATTATATTAATGAGTTATTATTCAGAGATTTCAGGTAGCTGTTTTTAAACAACAGGGTCCCCACAAGTCTAAAGAAAAACTACCTAGACCTACAACATTCATCAGGTTTTCCTGGCTTGTGCTTAAACTTGTGAAGACTAGAGCATCTATGCATTGTGCTTTTTGTTAAAATAGTATGAAATAACTACAAAGACCAGGAAATAATCAAACAAACAAATAAATAAAATCTAGGTACAGGTTTGCTAAATGCAAGCAGTCCAAAACAACTCCATGTATTTCTTTAAAGCACAGCACATTCTGCTTGGGCTTAAAGAAATAAAAATAAAGTTGTGAACCAGATAGAAACAAGGATCTCAGAAAATATTTTTGCAATAACCACCATAGCCGAATGCTTTTCCTACCCAAATATCAAAGGAAAATAGCTGTCAAAAGTGTAAATTTAATCACTTTTAAATTGAACGGAAAATTATTTCCTATTTTCCACAGGTTATGATTTGGAGTGATCTTAAACCTCTGGAAAAGAATTTCCCAATTTTCAAAAATTCTGAAGCCCAATTACAAGTAATTATAGCTTTTCATTTTCAACATGATGAAATAATTTGATTCTTTTTACAAGAGGTCTGGTTTAGCTCAAAATAGACAAGTGCTTCTGCAATGAGTTAGTACACAAAGACAATAAAGATCATTCTCAAAAGAAAATCAGGGATACATGTTGGCTATAAATCATAAATGGAGCATTCAGGCAAAAATAGTTTGTGTGTTCTACAAATGCCACTTATTTCCATTGCACATGAGTGAGATAAAGTAAACAGACCACTGACAGTTTTGGCTTTCAAATATAAAATGGGTAAGATTTGAAAGAAGCAAAAGAAAATGTATGGCATAATCACTATTGTTAGATCTAGTTTTAAAGTATAATTTGGAGAAATAGAGTGCACAAATACAAGCTTTTCTATAGCCTCATTACAGAAGAAAAGTAAACTAGGACCATATAGCATTAAAACTAAATATTATTTTAAATATCTTGTTCCCAGGTCCACTTTCTTCCTCTCCCCTCCAAGAATTACCATTTTTTCTTATTCTCTGGGAGGAGAAACTATAATCACTAAATTAGAGATTCCGCTTCAGTAAAACTCCTAAAACCTTTCACACAAAATCTAAAGCTCAACCAGCTCCAAGTCAGTGCAACACAGTTCATTACCATAAGGTTCAATGCACTCTGCAAAAGGCCTGCTGGAAGTCAAAAAAACCTCCTAAAATAACCAAGACACTTGAACAGGATTACACCCACACCAACTCGTAGGATTACACCCACACTAACTCGTATTTGAAGCTAGATTTTGCATACATGCAAGACCACCTAGTAAATACTAAGCACTATAGTAAACCTCTACACGTTTCGTTTTTAAAGACACGGGTTTGTGTAAAACCTCCAGGTTATAACCAAACACGTTGTAATGAGACCAAGAAGAAATGTTAAAATACACTGCAGCGACGATCATTTAAATGCATTTATCAAAGAGCAGCAAACTTCTGCCTTCTAAGCAGAGAAGGATAGTCTAACCTGGAGGCAGAAAAATCTTAAACACAACAGTTCTTAAACTCCAGTCCAAGATTGGGGAAGCAAGATTGCCAGCTGGGCTCTGATTTCCAGTGTTTCTACCTTCCCCTGGTTCATTTGAAGGTTACCTGTGTACAGTTACCCTTCAGAAACATGGAATTTTACATGTGTGTAAGGCACACTATTGTCACAACGTAACCAGAAACTGATACCAAAAATACTAACAGCAATCATATTTTTAAAAATAAAGTCCTATAGTATTTTTGTAGCATTGAAAGTGTAAACAGTATTATTAGGTTTAATTCTTTTCCATAATAAAATATATCTTCTTTCTTGCCTAATACTACAAATTGGTTAACAATGTGTACTGTGTTATAAAGTGACTAACAGAAAATCAAAAAACATTTCTGCAGTGTATCAGAGCACCTGGTTACTATTAAGTTTTCACAAAGAAAATCAGTAGACCGAGCACTGACATATTCAACAAACCCAGGTTTCTCTTGTGGTCAAATCTTCAAAGACTATTAAAAAAGTGTCAGCCAAAAGGAGGAAAAAAAAACAAAAGCAAACAAACAAAAACACCACACACACAAACAAACAAAAAAGGCAACACCACACACCACTGAAACATTGTTCAACCTCTACCAATAAGGAGAAAAATACTTTTTCTTGATAGACAACAACAAAATAAGAAAATCTGAATTTACAGACATAAATTAAAGGCTTTTAATGCTCTTGCAGCCTTTGGGGGTGGTGTGGGAACGCAGCAGTTTCACACACAACAGATACAGCATCCAACAACGAGGCAGAGCGCCAGCATCAGAAAGTTGACATCTACAGCCCTCCTACTACCTCAAGTAAATATGTCACTGAAGGTTAGGCGGAACTTAGGAATATTATAGAATATTATATACTTCTATGACATGTTTTATTAGTATGTACAACTTCTAATGTCATTCCCCAAAACAGCAGACAACAAAGCTCATTTTATATTTGCATAAGCCAGGTATGGGGGTGTTTTCCCCATGTTTCTCACCTGTTTCAGAAGACTAGAGAGGGCACTACATTACAGGAGCTATACACCTTTTTCTGTCTTGGAAGGTTAAAGCAGCAGGACAATGTTTGGCTGAAGGTTGAAGTAGTTCTGAGATCGTACTAGCAAATACTGCCTGCAGACAATGCTGGAGGTTTTTTGTCATACTCAACAATGACATTAAAAAAATGCTAAGCGAAAAAGATTTGATTTTTTTTTTTACTTCCTTATTTCCTCTACCAGACAGTATTTATTTTTATTAACGTGTGCTTCTTGCCAAGCCATTGATGCAATTAAAACATGAAGTAGATTTGGAAATGTGTACTTTTTTTCTCCAGTGTCTAACAGCCAAGAGGATGTTCCAACACCCTTGGGTTACCTCATCGAGCAAGACCCAGGCAATGCAAATTCAAAGTGCAAGTCGCAAAACAGAAGGCTTTTATCTTACATTCAAAACTAAAATTATTCTTCAGTAATTATAAGACAACCAAGAGAAATTATTCATATTAGAAGATAAACACCTGATGTTTTTAAACGTTTATGTCAAGTACTTATCCCACAGGCAAGACTCTCCATCTACCACATGACCCTAAGGACGGGCAGTGGATGAGAGGACAGCTGAGAGGTCTGCAAAGATGAGGGTAACAGGGGTGGGTTGTGAGCCACAGCAACTCACCTGGCAAGTTATGTTTGGTTTTCCAGCTGCAAAGTGCTTCAAAGGCCCCCTGCTATACCTTTCACCTACACAACTAAAAGGTACACATGACAAACCTTCAGCCCATATAAGTTCAGATCATGAAGTAAATACCACAGCCCATCTGCTGGAGACCATATAGTTGTTGAAATTCATCCTGCCAATTGCATTCTTTTATCTACAGTAAGGAATATTTAGAATATAAAACAAATAAAGGGTAATCACAGTTTATTACGTAGTCTGAAGAACTATCGAGAAAAAGTATGACTGCCTCCAATGTGACTTACTTCCACCACACGGGAGCACTATTAGCTCAGAAGTTTATAAATTCACTGTCTTCCTTAAGTGAGGTTATGGACACAGCAACCCAGCAGACATTAAAACCAACCTTGTCACATAGCAAGTAAAGACACACCAGACAATCTAGGGTCCAAGAGGGCACTGTTTAGATCTCCAGAGAGGATGAAAGGCTATGTGTAATTTGTAAGCAAGAAGTACAGTCATTCATTAAAGGAACTTATTTTAGCTGCTACAGCCATCCAGGCATTGGGTAGAGATGTGAGTGATGGAGAAAATGTAAATGTGCTTTGATTTTACAATTATCTTTTCCTTCTGCTGGCCTAGTTTAAGAAGTAGTTTTATGTAGTTTTATCTTCACTGAGAAGCAGACATAAATAAATTATCCATCTCGATTTTGCTGGCAATTTGTTGACTTATGTATGAGATGGTGAGATTTGCAATGATATCATCACTGTTATCCAGTATCTTGGGACAAGTATTCCTCCAGCTGTCTGAATGTCACATGGAGGGACATACTCTGTGGAAACATGTATGTGCATCTTCTAGGTAGATGGTGGTGTGTCCTGAGTTGTCAGTACACAAACACTGCTTTAAACTAGATGTTCTTTGTTCAAAGCACAGTCTCTTCAAGTAACTTGTGGCTAGCAGCAGCGGAAAAGTCAACAGGAACAAAACATCCTGAAATCAACCCTGATAATGTAGAAGAAACACCAAGATACAGACAACCACCAAACCATATAAAAAGTCTAGGAGAACAGTGACAATACACTTATTCTTTACAGTCAAATCAGGTCTGTCTAAGCTGGGGTCATATTTTAGAAAAATCTGAAAAAGTAAAGACTTTGGGGTCAAATTAATTAGCATTTCTGTGAGCATGGTTTCAGTGAGATGCACGTGCCCAGACTCAAACACACTTCATTGACTTAGGTTGTAACACTGCATATTCACTGCACTCTGAAATCCATGTTCAGAAGAAACCCTCCATTGATTTGTTACTGTTTGTTGTTTTGTTTGTTTGTTTGTTTTTTCCACAGGGACCTCTGCAAGTATAGTGCTCTACATGAGTGCAGAAACTTGCAGTACTGAACATTACTGTGAAAATAAAACTTAATCTGCTGTTGACCACAATTTTAGAACCAAATTCTCTCAAATGTAAAAGATCAACAAGACTGGAATCTCAAGGTTCATTATAATGGCTTTGTAATTAGCCTGCAAAAACCCTTCAGAAACTTTAAGTTGAATATTATGCAGTTGGGTTTCTCTTCTATGAGGCAAATCCCTGAAACCAACAAATAAGTCACAAGGCCCTTAAGGCAGAAAAGTAAGGAAAGCTTCTGTTCTCTCCAACTCCTAACACAAGGGACTTCCAATGAAATTAAAACATTATAAATAGGCAATACTCTGTCATACAATTCATAATTAGACAGTGGAACTAACCGCTACAAAATGTCATTAAGGCTGAAGACTTAGCAAGGCTGGAAAAAGGATTAGACATTTATATGGGGTAACAAAAATATCCAGAGCTCTAATAATTTTCCAAGATCTATTAAATATCATGTTCCAGAGTTTAACCCAGACTCTAACCAGCCAAGGAATAGGTGGCTTCTTGTATCTTCCTCTGAAACCTCCACTGTTGGTCACTGGATACTGAAATCGCAAGGCTAAACAAGCCCAGTCCGTCAGGGCAATTCATTTGCAGTTTTAAACATAACAATCAAGTTGATCCACGGGCTTCAGCTCTAAGCGGCCAATGGTCACAGTGTGCACAGCAGAAGAATCGGGGAACCAAGGGGAACGGGAAACAACTTCTCATGGCAGGCAAAGATATACACAGTGGACTGCAATGGGAAGTTTAGGTGTCAGCAGCATATTAAGAACCAAGTCACAGAGAATCTTTGTTCAAAGGAAGGAAAAAAAAGGGGGGGGGGGGGGGGGACGGACCAGTTTTCTTTGGCTGTTGTATTATAAATCTATTAAAAAAACCCTCAACTCATTAACAGCCAAACACGCAAGGGTAAAATACAACTGACTTCAGAACTGAGAAGACTGTTTAAGTTAAAAAGTTTTTTCTGCCACCGTTTCTTTGTTTGTTCCTCCTCTGTAGGCAGCCCTGTCTTATCTGCTCCTCTTTCCACAACGTAACCTGTCGTTGCTCCTCCATGTCCCAGAGGACATTCCAACTCTCTGCATCATGTGGCCACCTTTGGATTTCTCACCTCTCTTACCAGCTCCATAAGAGACAGGCTATGAGGGGCCACATCTAGACTGACATCTCACAGAACAACCAGGTACCTACTGGCTGCAAAAGGGAAAACTCAACAGTGGAAAAATATACATATACAATCTAGCCATAATCCCGACAACATAAAGCATCAGTCCACTCCAATACCAAGTCAAAGGTTTGAAAATATGATGTGCAATTAAAAATATGTCATTCCAAGCTCACACACACGAACATCTGTGTGTTAATAAGCCTACCTGTAAAATACGAGGTTCTACAAAATGAAAATGACACCACACTGATAGTTCCTATACAACATGGGTCAAAAGACTAACTTCCTGTGTAAATATTTGAACTACATACTGTAAGTAAATTTCAGCCTCTGCATGCAATTATTAAATATTAAGTAAATAGCTATGGATCATATGTACAAAGGTGAATGCAAAATGCAGTGGTATTTAAATTAAGATCAAAACATGAAACCACCCTTTGGTGTTTTGTTTTTCTTTAGAGTATGATGGATAATAAATATCCAAGAGCTTTCCAAGGCCTCAGAACAGATTGGACCAGTTTCTTTATGTTTCCTTTTGTAATTCTGTCACGCAAGCAACGCATCAAAAGATACAACCTGCAATTTGGCGGCAAAGGGAAACTCCACACCTCCCTCCAGTCCTTGAAGACTTCATTTTTATTTTTTTTTTAATCCCAAAAAGCTGAAAGGCAAATCTGATGACTTGCACTGAAGTGTTGAAATCAAGAATTTCATTACTCAACTTGCCCTCCTCTACACTGAGAGAGCTCAAACTAACCCAGCAGGTCAGATACAGCAAGTCGCTGACTGTGGCTCTTCATAAATTTACGGGAGGCCTGAAACCATCATTGGGAGCTGCTTGTCTTAGCCTACACACACAGCACGCTCCTGAGGTTTGAGGCAGGTGGCAATTTTTGGACCCCACCAGGAAAGGGACCTCCTTATCCACCAACAATCTACAGCCGTTCTGCAGATGAGTCCCGGCTCACAATGAGCGGCCCCTGCAAGGATCCCTGTGGTTCTGCAGCAGCCCGGCCTTGGCCTGCTCCCTGCAGAGATGGGGAGTTACATGCACAGAACCAGAGCATGGACTAGTTTTCCCCAGTCTCTCTCCTTTACCAACAAAATCCAATTTTATAATATACCCTCTGTGCGCGGAATTAAGAAATCACCTCCGCAATCATGAGGGCAAAGAAAATTCAACTGAAACTAAATAAAAAGTATTTAATATAGCTATCCATATCTAAGAAAAGATTTTATTTATTTTGAGAAAACAGGAAAAAAAAAAACCTAAAACTCAGATAAGCCACTAAAGGCACTATTTTCTTTAAAAAATGCTTTTTGGATAGCTGATGTTACTTGATTTTGGATTTCTTGATAAAGTAGAACTTCAAAAGTCCTTGAATGAACAAGTACAGTGTAAGTAACACTTAGAACCTTTTTACTTGCCCTTTTTTTTTCCTCTACAAGTGATTAACTTCATGAAATAACGCCAACAATTTTTCATAAACTATAATGCAGTCTAAGAATAGGCCCCTGTATAAATTGAACACAGTAGTCACATATTTTGTGGGTAGATTAAGGATAAAACTGCTAGCTCCATGCTGTGCCAGATGAAAAGGAACTGTTTGAGTACTTTAGAGCATGCATATTTAGTAGGCTATCCAAATTATTTATAAAACTTTGGGGAAAAAATTACTATTTAAGGAAAATAGTATCATTCAGTGAATAAGGAACAAGAAGAAATTCAGGTTCCATTCTCAGCTTCTGAGATACTAGGTGAATCACTTCTTCTTGTACAGTTTACTTATGTACACAATGAAGGTAACATTCACTAATTTGGTGAAATGCTTCAGAATCTGTACATGAAACACCTTGACATAGGAACTGAGTATTTAGGTAGAAATGAGACCTTCCCACCACGCAGATTTGCTGAACTGCGGCAAGAAGTCAAAATTTCAACAGTATGTCGAGCATCATAGTATGTTTACTACATCCTATACATGTAAGCAACACACATATATTTGGTTCCAGCTCACCACATTTAGGAAAATCCCAAGGGAACAAGTAGGTGAGCTGAATAAGTATGTAAAGCCACAGAAGATTCCCCTGCAGTCAGACAGCTCTGATTAACGCAAAGCAAAGCAAGACTCTACTACCATCAGCCATCCTTTAGACATTCAGAGACACTCCAGTCATTGGAGAACGAAGCAGAGTGATATGGAAGAGCTAAGTACCAAAGAAAAAGCCTGTAAAATCTACAAAACAAAATGGCCATTTACTTTAGCATCAGAACATAAATAAGTAGTAATGTTTTAATAAATGATGTAGGTGTAGGGAGCCTCACCAAGCAGCTCAGCAGCTCCATGTAATACCAGTATTGAGGTCTTCAGAGAGACTTGTCTACATGTTCTTATACCACCGTGAAATGCAATTCACAATCCCTTTTGACAGCCTCAATTTAAGACATATCCACCTTTACAGTAGGGACTATATGCTACAAAAAACTGTCACAACTTATTGAAGAGCTTAGTTACTTCTAGATAACTAAGAAGTCTCTTCATCTTGAGCACGTACAAAGGGACCTCCTAAGAGAAACACAAATGATATACAAAAGAAATGAAGGACAAAGCTTTGCCCTAAAAATGAAGCTCTTAAATAACTTTTCTGAAAGTGAGGCAGTATCTTTCAATGGACCTCAGTGGAAAGCCTCATTAAGAACTTGCCACTCAGTATTGTTATTGATAATGAAGAAATAGATTTTAAAAAATATTATACCGCCCCAGTCCTGTAGAGATCCAGTAATGAAGTATTAAATAAAATTGTTAAAACCAGAACTGATATTTCAAGAAAGAAAAAATATGAACTGATCTATAGTATCTGTTTTTACAATGAAACAAGGAATATTGCTGCTATGAGTGATCTGTAACAAAAAAAAAAACAAACAAAACCCACACACAACAAACCTTTTTTACTGGGACATTCCTTACCACCTCTTATTGTTATCTCTCCTTGAACAATTATCCATGGTACTCTTCATCTGTTTCACAATCTGCCCAGAATATCTTTTCCTTCCTACCAGTTGCCAGTTGTTCCTCTTTCACACGGATAGATGCAGTGATTGTTCATTTCTCATTCTGAAGCATGTTAAGATGCTAAAATAGCTGGACTTTCCCCAGTCAGGCTGGGAAGGAGAGACATATGAAAGGAGAATTTTTTTTCTACCAAGTATTTCCAAGGAGTCTAGGATAACATATTATCTTCTAAGAAAAATACTATCAAGCAAGTAAAACTACAACATTAGGAGAAACAAAGAGAGCAGAAACAGGAATGGATTGGTTCTCCCATCTTCTAGTGGACAGACGATGAATGCAGTTCCAGCCTCACCACTCTTGGTACTAGCAGGCATGGCCAGGACACGTGGAAAACTGAAGTGGATAGAGAGGTAGTGAGGAAATATCTCTGTAGCCTCAGTGTCCTGAACAAGTGCTCCTGCAGTCCTGCTTGCCAGGGCTCATCTGTGCACCTCCAAGAAGAGTTCAGCTCTGCCTTCTCCAGACTCCACATCTGGTGGTTGCAGACAGCTGTTTTTTCTTAAGGCTGAACAAGTCCCTCAGCTTCTCCTTGTACATCACTCCTGAAGCCTGAGGCCAGCTGGGGATCAGCTTGGTGGCCCTCTGCTAGACTCACTATGGTTTATTAAAGCCTTCCTTACGCTGGACAGCGCAAACCTGGACACACTATTCCAGATGTTATCTCGGATGCCAGCTACAGGGGAAGAACCACTTTCCACAACCTGCTGACTACGCTGCTGCCAGCACACCCCAGCATGCACGTGTCTTGCTTTGTTGCAAGGGCACGCTGCTGATTCATGTTCAACCTGGCCTCAACCAGAAGCACACTGCCTTTTTCTGCAAAGCTGCTTTTTAGCAAGTTACAGTCCTGCTGTGTGGGTTTATTCCATCCTAACCACAGGATTTTGCATTTGCCTTTCTTTGAACTTCATGAGGACCCTATCAGCTTGCTTGCTAATCCTGACTAGGTCCCACTGAATAGCAGCCCTGCCCTCCAGCACGCTGACTGCTCCCCCGATGTTGCTAAGAGCACAGCAAATCTGTCTGCTAAATTAGAAATGAAACAGAGAATAATAAGCATCTAATAAGCACGATAATCTAGAATGGCCACCTCCGTGCTACTGCAGAGGAAGCAACACACTGATGGAAGAGGAGCCCAAGAGAACTGGCTATTGGTTTATGGTGAATTTTGTAAGAATAAGAGCCTACCAGACCCTAGTATTTGCTGCATCCCCATAAAAGAGCCTACTGTCAATATACCAAACTTGACAGAAGGACTGACTTTACAGTCCTACATATTCACTTAAACTTACGTCAGTGGCTTAAGTTAATACGATGGATTGTATACTGCAGTTCAGGAGCTGGCATAAGTTTGCTTCTACCAATTTAGTGATGGGGGTGCAAACCTCTTAAAATTGCCAGAGCTTATCTGTCAATACCTCAAGAAAAGAATCACCAACAAGCTGTTCCTGCAAGAAACATCTTTCAAAGTGAATATCCATTTGACAAAATGCATGGCTTTTCAGGTTCAACAGATTTTGTAACAATTTCTTGCAGACCTTAACCACGTTTGACTGTCTTTGACTTTTGAATTACCTCAATAGGAGAATAACAAGGTATTTTTGCCCTTAATCTGAATCCTGAATTTCTCTTTTAGAGCATGATACAGCCTAAAGAACAAGTGGAAAGATTTAAAGATGTTATGCCTCCAAGAACTCTATATTCATACTGAGACAAGAAACATCAGTGAGCTACACAAAACAGATTTTAATGCCAAATCGATCTCACCAAGAGCAATGCAAAGACTTGCATGACCAATGCATTTTCTTTGGAATTATTCCAACAGAGGAAACAAGAGGAAAGTGTAAAAACCAATTTCTACCCACAAGATTTTCCAAGCACCTACTACAAAACATTTCACTTTCTCCATATAGATACAAATCCAGACTATGGTACTAGGAGAGGTGACAATCAACGGGAATAGCGGGGGTGGGGGGGGGCTTGTTTAACAGGCCAAAGATGAGCTATCAAGCTTAGCACCTATACCTTCACTCAAGAAAAATCTTCAAGCCTCCAATCAATACTGCTTGCAAATTCTCTGTTTGATTGACAGGGAGAGAGGGAAGGCCAGGGGGGACAGCCCACAGCCCCAGGTTCCACAGGGAGGGGAACAACAGTGTAGTGACACGTCTATAATCACTCACGGCGGGGAGAGAGGCCGGGTGAGGGCCATGGCCTCCCGCCAGCCCGCCTGCCAGCACACGAGAGCTGCCTCTGAGTTTGAGGGCTGGTTTCTCTGGGATCCCCACAGTCAATGGCAAGAACCGGCTCCTCCGATCCATTCTCTGCTTGTGCCTCAGACAAACTTTTGCTCTACCGTGCTTTTGGGAAGGATCCACATCTCTCCACCGATTTCATATTATGCCTTTAGTGCATAATTGAAATACTTTGGTTGGGAGCCTACAGATAACAGCCATGAATACTTTTCTCTTTGCTGCTTCTGCAGGAAACTATATACTGGACACCTGAGTGGGCAGGGGAAGACAATAGGACACAGAGATGATGCAGATCTTTCCAGCAATACGACCAACAAAAGGATCTCCAAATGTAAGCCACATCGTTAAAAAAAAAACAAAACCCTGAACAGACCCGGCGTCGAGCCAGCAGTCTTTCCAAGTCAGAGCAGTGGTGAGTCACCAAAAGGCTTATATTCCTTCTGCCCACACTCTACGTGCACCTCCCTTCCCTAATTCCTGGCTAAACGTCTTCTGCTGCCTGTAATGAACACAGTTTCTGTTCCTATAAAGCACAAACACTTCTCAGACTAGGCTATCAGCAACGCGTAACAGGCAGATATCTCAGCATCTGGAAGACTGTAGTTTTAAAGATCTGACAAGGAATAATATCTGAACTTAGGTGGTAATTAAACTGTCTGAGCAACGCTAAGAACAGATACATTATCTTTTAATATCAGAAACGAAGTACTATTAGAGAACACAAAGCACTTCCCTGCACAGGAAACACAAAATGGATCCTTCTCTTTCTGCTGGAGCTCAACAGATACTTATATGTTTGATCACATATCCGACATCACACTATTGCTCCTACTGACTCCTGCCAGCTTTTCCGTGCAATCACGCTTATATAACTTCACATACCTCATACAACTTTAAATGTCTTTCAGAAATAAATTTTCCTATTAGCCATTTATTAGATAGTGATTCATGGTAAAATCTCTCGAACGCTACACTGAGCTCCTAGGCTGGGGAGGTGGCAGGGAAGAAAAAACCAGGAGACATAAAACTGAACTAAGGAGGTCACTGTGCTAATGGGGGTGGGGAGTGTGAAACAGGGGAAAGAGAAGTTCAAAAAAATGCTCCAAGAAACACACGAAATTAAAAGTTACAGTTTATGTTCTGTGGCTTTAGAGATTACAGGAGGTAGGTTATAACAAAAATCAAAATCATCTGTAAAACCTCCATCTTCTGTCACATGCAATGTTTTGATGATAAGTGAACATAAAGCAGTTAAGAGAGAAATTTAGAAAGCTGCACAAGAAATACAAATGTACGTGAGAGGAAAAGAGACCAAAGCATTTAATTCTTTGAAATATGCAGTATTGTCCTAAAAACAGACCGAAGCTGTAACTGCTGGCTCTGTAAATGATGCTCAGACAACTAGTACCAGTATCTGATGCTACACTCTTTGTATTTTGTTGCTGCTAATTTAATTTTCAACTGCATCTAAACCAGAGATCACAGTTTCATATCTGTTAAGGCAAGAACCTTACGAGTTCCTTTGTGGTACCTTTCCAGATCTCTCATAAATCCACTTAAATTGATCTAAGGCTTTCTAAAAAAACACCATCTCCTGTATTTTTTCCCTGCCCTCACTGTACAGCATGAAGAGCACATCTTCATGGGAAACAGGCAAAATGGATCCTCTTTTCTTCCTGCTGGGAGCCCAGGATACAGGCACACTATGGTTGTGCATTCAGCATCTCACAGCCGCTTCTGCTGACTAAATACACTCCACCACAACTATTTTTTCATTAGACCACTTACCAACAAACTAATTACACAAATTGGAAGCATCTTCAGTTCAACAAAATAAATTCTTATCCACATAACAAAAGACTCTGACAGAAAATAAAAGTATTCTCACGTGTTAAGTATGGCCAGAGTAAAATACCTTTGTCTGAAGAACTGTCTACAGAAGATCAGCTCCTGCCAACTCATCTGACTGAACCATCAGCTCAAAAGTGGTGGTAGACAATCATGGTACAGCTAATATCCTAATGATGATGTGTCTTTTATACACTACAGCATCTTTTGTTTCCTCTATAGAACAAAGCCAGACGCAAAACCTCTGTAAGAACTGTCAGAAGTTCTAAGCACTAAATATAATAGCATGTGGACAGTAAGTACACAAATTAAAAAGTGCCAAAACCAATAATCCTTGGTGAAAATACACAACCAGTTCTATGATGGATAGCAGGTTAGATGATCATCGTATTTTCTTCAGCCTTGAGTCTACAAATCTGTGCCTAACTCTGCCTATTTCCATAAAAAGACAGTGATCTTCAGTTACAAGAATCACACATTATTTTCCTCTATTATCCCTAAACATGAGACACAGCAATCTGGGAACAAATGAGACTGCTGACAGCAGAATTCCTGCACCCTTTACTGCTAAAGCTGGAAATACTCATTCAAGTCAAAAAAGAAATTTTTTAAAAAATGCTGATAATTCAGGAGCCATCTTCCACACGTTTTTTTAAATCTTGCAATTATTCCAACCAAAACTAAAATCCTGATCTTTCTTTTGAAGTTCTATCTTCTGTTTTACCACCAGTCTTTGGTATTTACGGTCTTCACGACTCACAGTTGAGTTCCTTAGTTGAAAATTAGTTCTTACTTCTTTTTCCCCTACAGCAGCAGCTAAGAGCTACGTATTTTTATTATCAAAAAATAACCCAGGTATATGAATACTGCAAAAGTAAATATGTTATTATATCAGTATTTTTGTCAAGTTAATATCTCTCATTTCATTCTGCTCCCTTCAGTGGGGCTAAGAATCATGACTTTATATGTGTTCTTGTATCCACTAACAGGATGATTATTTTGAATAAGATCTTCGGCTACCATCACAACACACCTGTTTTACACAGGGTTAAGCCAGAAGTTAGTGTGACCTATAAGAACCAGGACTATGATTCTGAGATGTTGTAATAATTTTGCAGATGCCACCTTGCTATCAGATGCTGTTCTGTGGAAGTTTGTATTGTAAGCACCTCCCAGAGAAACAACAGTGGTCACAGACCGGTGCAGATCTCATCAAGGCTCTTGAAAGCCTGTGGTTGCACGTCTTCTGTTCTTGGAGAAATCATATCTTCCTCTTCTGCTCTAGGAAGTCAACACATATACTCTAATAAATGTAGTTAACCTAACAGCTAAAACCTGAGCAGGAAACATAGTTAGCTCAATATAAGTCATCACTGACAAGCAGAAAACATGCAGAAACACAGGTTTGAAAGAAAACAGTCTTAGGGCTCTGAGTCTCATGGAATAACAACCTTCGTTTTTTCCTAAGTTGAATCTTGGTTTTTGTATATTGATCCCTGATACGATCAAGCAAAAGGGTAAAAAAAAAGAATCTCTGGAACAAGTGGAAATAGATCAACCTGCTTTTAAAGTGCTCAAAAATAAACCGTCACGTGTGACCACACAGAGTTTGTTACCTGTAAATACAGAGAGCATCTCTCTGTCTCCCACAAACAAGACAAGGCTGTAGATGTTACAGAAATACAGTTGCATTTCACCTGGCAGTTTGATGCAGCGTACTTGCACATGACAACACATTGATTTTACTTCTACCTCCATGCAGACATCCACGTAAAGAAATCCATTAGGCAGACAGTTCTCATCTCTATTGACTGACAGAGTGACAATCGAATACTTTTCACCTTCCAAACTGACTGACAGCTAGACACTTAAACAAGCCTTCAAGTTGCAATAATAGTATGAAACACTTTCAATTACCTGAATCAAACAAATCCATGATCCCACTAGTTGAATGTATTTTTTCTGTCTGCTGCTATGCCTGGCTTGGTTTACATCGCTGTTTGGGTGATTCAGATCCCTAGCAAGAATACTGAAAACAAACAGCAGCCCAGGGTTTCTAACCAACGAGATATACCTAAAGTAGTCTTACTGCATGTGTTTTTCTGACCAGAAAAAAATAAATGCAGACGGCCTTTTCAATCACCTCCTTTCCAGCCTAGAAAGGAAGGAAATCTTTTAAACTTACCAAAAAAATGCAGGGAAAATAGCTACATCATTAGATAAGTGTCTTTCTAATACCAGGAAATGTTAAATGCCAGCCTGCCTTTAAAAGGTGGATATTTTTTTTTAGTAAAATGAAATCATAACAAACTGTATTTTAGCTTTGAGCCTAAATATACACACAGCTTGGCCAGCTTTCCAATTCAAATTCCAGGTATTTTTCTAAGTAATTCAAATTTCAATGAAGTAAATTGCCTCCAATTAAAATCTGAATTTATTTAGGGCATAATAACGAACAACTGAATTTAACAGAGAAACAACAAATTGGGAAATCAGATTTTTCAGATACAACAGTTCATAAGTAATCAAAACCATATATATTTGCATTTTATAATTTCCAGAATGAATAACTGAGGTTGGAAGTATCTAATGTTCTGTAGACATCAATACGTGTTGCTGCAAGACATGCAGCATGATCAGACTGAAATATCTAAATGAACATGCTTATGAGTTAAACATATACACTGCATAACAGGCAAACAAGTAGGATCAGGGTGCGCTCTAATGTACTGTAATTGGGTTGACAGAAATAAAAGGAAAAGTCAGAGTCCATCAAGAACTGTTCAGTAAAAAACACACAAAAAGCAAAAGATTGTCTTTACAATTGAACAGTTGCATCAAAAATGGTCAAAGCATTTTAAAAGACATAATTTTATGTTCTGAGAAAACAAGAACTGAAAATAAACCACGTTTCCATATATTTCCCTTATAAAAACTGGCTTTTAAGCCACGTTATGTCTAAGGAGGTTGAGTACAGTTAGTAACTTTTCCCCTCCCTCTCTCCACACTGCTTGTTTTGTTTGGAATCCAGGCAGGTAACAGATAATCTTTACAAAAACCCGGTATTGCTTTCCAAGCTCCATCACAGTTTAAATGCACACAATCATAACAACTGAAAAGAATTACACATTTATTTGGTTTTGCACACAATGACCAGACCTTAAAATATTTTCTTTTAAAAACAGCAATCCCCAAACAAACAAACAAACTCCCCAAAACCCACCCTTTGAATTCCAGTCTATGTTAAATCTACAGTATTTGAAGTTCTATATTCCAGTGCTATTATGAAAATAATATATTAAAATATTTTGAAAATGAAGTCACAACAACAGTTTTACAGTATTAATAATTTAAAGGATACGTAAGAACATGTTTCATCAGTTTGTCTCTTAGAAAGAAATTAAGTAATTAGCAAGAAAGCAATTACTTGAAAATGATAATACACTTCTGAGGTTACTGTGCTTAGCACTACTTTTTTTTAATCAGTCAATACTATTTGAAGGCGTCAATATAGAATTTACTGTGCGCACAACATAAAATAACTCTTTCAGAAGAGACTTGCTGTTGCACACTATACAGCAAATTGATTTTCTGAAAAGGAATGCAGCCTGTACTTAACCTAACAGTGTAACCTTGTTGTACTACATGAAAAGGGATCATGCATATTGATTTCTTTATTACAATTCCTCTTGTGATCAGTAAACATTCGTAAACCCTTCTTCCTGGAAAAAAATATTTTCCTACTTTGAAATTAGCAAATACAAACAAGGTTGAATTCTGAATTCTGAAAGTGTCCTTCTCATGGGGAGACAGATGCCAGACTATTCTGGTTTTCTTTGCCCGTATTTTAGAGATAATTTTTTTTCCAAGTTGCAAAAAGCAAGCACATGGGATTGATCCCACTGACAAATCACTGATTTGGCTAAACTTTGAAAGTTTTCCTTAAAAAAAAGTAGTTATATTATTGACGTACATATCCATTCTCCTTTAAAAAGAATGGCTTTCGTGAAAAAAAAAAAAAAAAAAGCAAAACAGAGAAAAATGAGAGAGGCGCTATCATGGGGGAAACATCTGAAAGACCTCGTACAGTATCTGCCCTGATTAAACTAGAATAGCAATGGAACATGATTTTTATATTGCTTTCTTCTGAACACAATTAAACTTCAGAGTCTGTTAACATGTAGTTTCTGGAATCGATGCAAGCAATTAAAAAATTTCAACCAAAATGTTTTGTGAGGCGTAATTACTATAAGGTCACTAGATATTATTTGGAGTCAGTTTAGTTTATCACATTACGACATGACAGGACGTGAGGCAAAAATTATAAATTCCTTCCCTAAATCTGTCCTTTTCTGATTTAGATGGATGAAGAATAATTAACTCTTAATTATTCAGATGACTTCAAGGCAGTTTCAGGATTCAGTAAAGAATGCAGTCATTTTAACCAAGGAAAGCAGTCTCCTATCATTTATCAAATCTTGCAACTTGACCAATGATGAATAAAAAAATCTATGTTTACCCGTAGCCCTAACTGCTACCTTAGAGGTTGTTAAGCAACAAAATTTCCTTTAAATTCTACCATATGCAAATTATCAGATGCAATTTGCATTTTAAAGTATTTAACTCTACATATTTATTGGATTTTGAGGCCATGCTGATCATTGATTTATGTGCTTCTGGCAATCATATTTCCATATTTGTATGATTTTGATGACAGTAATAATTCAAATATGCAGAAAGTTGTTCTTTGAACAATATCTTTAATTACGTCCTCAAAGCATCATTGTTTTGCCTGGTGTCCTGACAAAAATGGTTTGAAATGAGAAATGGCATTATGATCCGAAACGCACAGAAGTACATTTGTCCTTTGCTGTCTCGTACCAAATGCACAGAAATGACTTTTCATGTTAACCAATCCTCAGCCCTAACCAGGCTGCAAAGCCCAGCAACCTTGCACGTAAATACTTTATTAATTCTGACACACTTTCACGACAAATTCAATCACAGTTCATAAGATTTCTGTTCAAAATGCAAAACCTGCCCCATTTACTTTGCCGCTAACTCAGAAAGTTTTGCTGCCACGTTTTTTTATTAGAGTTGTCACAAATTATGTGCACTCTTATGAAAGCTATCAAGAACTGTAATCATTAAAAGATCCACAAATATTTTGCCCATTTACATCTCAAACACAACCATCAACCACGTCTTCTGTCACCACTATCGGAACAGTTTGTTTTAACACAAGTTTGGTCACTGGAACACACGCATAAACTTTTTAGAATAATTGTTCACTCATGTACAAATATACAAGAGTAATGCATTAGCCTACATGATGAACTTGTGTTTTAGTTAAGCATTCCTATTTATACTAATGTTCATTTAAATATTGTGCAAAAGTCAAATATTATCAGAATAATATAACATTTTACTTTAGTGCAGCATAGATTTACTAGTTTGCTGTTTCCATAAGTAGTGTTCTACATAATACTCTTTCTACCTCGTTCAGGGACAATCTAATATTTAAAATAAAATAAACAACAGGCCCTTTTTCAAGTTATATATAATTTAAGACAACTCTGTTTCTTTTAAAAAATGCATAAGTAGTTCCATAAATAGAGTTGAAATTAACCTAAATTTATCAACATTTTTCCATCTGTAAAACACACAATATTAAATTCTTATGAAATCATTAGGCATACAGTTTGCTTACTCAGAACCAAAACACACTGCAGCATAAATCGGTGCTTTTCACTCTTATTTTTTTTTAAATATGTTTTACAAAAAGAACATCCTTTGTATACTCCACCTTGCCAGACAGGCAAAAGCAATAATGAAGGTACATAGCAATTATGATGATCGTTAAAAAATAAAAGCAAAACAAAGGAGAAACCCTCTACCCTTCACAACAGTGGCATATTTTTTGCCCTGCAAATATCTCAAAACACTAGTTTTTCTTAAAAAAATATTTGAATATTTTCATTATGGGTGTTGAACACAAATTTAGTGCACACTATAAATAAAGCTCTGCTTTATTTTTTTTTTTATGAGAGCACCCCAGGCAAACAAACATATAAAGTAGACCTAATGTCAGCCACCCTAATATGCTTGTTATGATCTTTTTTTTTACCTCCCCAGGTGGAAGGAAAGAATTCTCTAGTTTGTTATATCTACCACTTATTGAAATATAAGCTCCTCATATCAGTAAATAAAAGGAAAAAGGGGGTAATTTTGTTTGTGTCACCCTTTAAAGAGACATTTACTATTTTGTCAAATATTATGGCACACCACTGTACTGAACCTAAACTCACTTAACTATAAAATGCATTTTAAAGGCAATTGCACTTTTACTGTGATTCTTGATTCACTGTAATGTAAATATCTTGTCTTGTTCCAAGTAAGCATATCGTTAGTAAAATACATGACACTTGCTGAACAACCTTTAAGGAAATAATTAGATAAAGACAAGCTGCTGTTTTTCAGCCCCTATCAGATTAAAAATGTTTACCTCTTTACCAGGTAGGTATGGTGCACTTACTATCAAAATTATGAAAATAAGTTTACCGGTAACTAGATGTGTTAGCGATATTACAAGTAAACCTGCACAAAAAAAAAATAAAAAATAAAAAATAAATCATTTTTACTTATAAAAGATTCCACGTTTTACCTTTAAATCCATCTAAAGCTCATAAAAACGCCTTTGTAAGGGCTGAATCTATTTATAACACGCAAAGTGCTGCTGCTGGGGGTGAAGTTAAAGCAGCGTTTTCACAGGGAGAGTGGGACAATTAATTAATTTGTGCCCGTCCCTCCCTAGCGGCTGCGCAGGGCCGGGAGCGCAGAGCCGGGGCCGCGCTGCGGGCAGGGGCGGGGGCCGCGGGGAGCCCTTCGGGGCAAGGCGGGGGGAGAGGGAGCCCCGATTCGGAAAGGGAAAAAAGCCTCCCTGGGGCTCAGGGCTCGGTCTCTGTCCCGCCGAGGAGGCGGCAGCGCGGCCGCAGAAGCTGGGGGGCGAGGGGGACAGCGCCCGGGTGTGAGAGCGGGCAGGGACAGTGACGGGAAAGTGACAGGTCGGCATTCCGGGGTGTGAACAGCCCCCCCGGCCGGGTCACTCCCACGGAAACGCGGGCAGGGTTTGGCGGTTCTGATCCTCTGTGTGGCTGTATTCTTGTTTAAGCGAAACTTTTCACATCTGTGCACGCGTGTGGTTAAATAAACTAGGGCTATGAAAAACAGAGATGTAACAATTCAGCTGAAATTAAATCCTAGGGAATAAAAAAAGTCTAACTCACTGTGACTAGCAAATCTTTTGTGGAAATGCTTAATCTAAGAAGCATGATACACAAAAAAAACCCCAATGAACATGCTTGATAAAGCTCTAAGTTCTTGCTAAATAATTAGGAAAACAAATTCAAAAGGGGTTTCCAAGAAATTTAAATATGTGAACAGACACAACTTTATGGGAAATACGTTCTAAGCAAACACTGTTTAGCATCTGACAGCCCGTTCTGAGATGCACAATTGTTACCTTAGTAAATATATATTTTTTTTCCTTTCCTTTCTATAGCCCATTAAAGTGCTCCATGGACTTACTATTGTGCATCCCTTGCCCTGACCATAATTGCCCTCCAGGTACAATCCTTCTCTTGGGTGAGATGTCCTAAGCTCAGGCAGGTGCTCTCCAGCACAGCTCATGTATTTCCACGATATAAGGACCAGGTACTGGCCATATCCCGGTTCCACGAGCATCAGAGGGGACATAACTAACATTGTTTACCTTACTAAAATCTGTGATTCTTGACGAACCTGTTGTATATGCTCTCGAGAAGGGGTCAAAAACGTTTCCCTCTCAGAAGACAAACTCCTTCAATGTGGCTACGATAAAAATCTAAACATACAAGAAAGCTGAGATTTTACACACATAATCTGAAATACTCAATTTTAGGACTTAGAATAACACAGCATTTGTTTCTTTCCTAGAATGCTCAACCCTGTATTAAACTGTAAAACTATTTTGTAAACAAATTAAATTTTGGCCCTTAAGACTATGACATTTTAACTAAATGGGTAAACGAAAAATATTTTAGTTACAGCTCAGGTCTCTCAATATATTCCAGGGATAATGAATGAAACCTTACATCGATACCATAAAATATAAAGAATTTATAAATAATTAAGACATTTATCTTCATGGTAGAGAATAAAGTTATTGTGTGTAGTTTAGATATGAAAATGAAATTCCTGTATAAAACTGGTACCATTTTTATCATTTGTAGAGCTCAGTAGCACGGCTTATTAATAATAGATTAAGCAGTTGTAGCCAGCTATATAAATTGGCAGTTGATTGCAAAGGGACCTAAAATTGCAATAGCACAGCATAAGCAGTTAATGCAAAAAATGGCCCTTTCATTTGTAAAATAACAAAAATCTGCACCTTAAATTGCTGCGCTCAGCTTGTAGCTGTTGTAAGGCAAAAATGAAAGTAATATGGTAAAATTAAAGTGATAGGGTAGTAGCATGTACCAGCAAATATGAGTACAAATAAAAATCAGTTTCAACACTCCCTTCTCATTGAAAATTAAAGCAAAATATTCACTAGTTTACATGATGAATTCAGAATCACTCGATCTGAGAAAGTCAAAAGGCATACCTAATATTTCAATGTTGTACTGTGAGCTACTTCACACAGTACAAACGAGTAATATACCTTTGAAAGAATTCCACTCCGTGAACTGCTAATGAGTAGCTTTTCAGAAGGAAGCTGCTTTTCCAAGGGCTTAAAAGAAATTCTTTTGTATCAACTTAGTTGTATGCAAATCAGGTTTATAAAAAGAAAGACTTGGATGGGAATTCAGAGTAACAAAACCTTGCAAAGTACAACATTAATGAAATGCAAGGGTAAACATACTTTTGTATGTGTTAAAGTCACCGTCTCATGCTTAACACTGAAAAGGCTTCCTAGAAAACATCTGCTTCTATAAAAGCTGAAGTTGACTTGGCAAAAGCAAGTGATAAACGGCCAGTTTCCATTTAAAATGCCTAAATCCAGCAACAAAATTATTACAATGCTGATACTCTGGAAGTGTCCACTTTTATAAAACTAGCACACAGCTTTACAGTGATGCAGTTTCTTCAGTGTTTGCATAGTCTAAGCATTCTTCTAACCATGCACAATTAGAAATACTAGGAAACTGCAATGATATGTGAGTCTCATATTATAAAACCTTGCCTAACAGGAAAAAAGAAGTATTATAACATTTTTCTGCAGTGTGAAAAAGGTGTACATAGAAAAATAGTGAATAGTGCATGACTAAGCACATGAAATAAGAAAAATGTACAGGTCAACTCATTTATAGTAATTCAACCTTCATCTTCTGATTTACTTACTGTAAAAAAATCTATCACAGCCACAATTTGGTAGTGAACTGTAGCCATCTACTGGAATGAACAGTTAAAGCAAATGTTTAAGACAACATTCCTCCCTAGGAATCCAGCTTGCTTTGCATGCGCTCTAGTATATGCCAGAAAAACGAACGGTGTTAGATGCTATTAATACTGGAAAAGGAACACGTCCCTCAGCCAGCGCAGGCTAAACAATGTCAAAAATACATTCACTCATTTGACGAGCACATACTTTAAAAAATTCAATTTTTTGAAGTAGCAATGCCTAGATTGTTCGCTATAAATAGTGAAATTTTATCTTACAGTCACTGTAACTACATTTTCAAAAGCATATAAGAGCAAGTGTTTGATGTGAAACAAAATACTATTTATTGAATATTTATTTTAAAGCAAATTAAACAATTTCAGCACTTAATAAATTTAGGACAGCGGATTTCACTAATTGACATCTTATTGTTATCAATGTTATTCATATGCTTAACTTTCCTTTATTTTAAAAGAAAAAAAAACAACAGACTGACCCATGCCAAAGCATGATGCTGTTCTGAAACATGAGAGCTTATCCCAATACTATACTTAGGGCAATACAGTGAGTACAGCCACTCTAGTTGCATTAAACTGCCACGAGGTAAGAAGGGGGGTATTAACATTCCTAGGGGAATTAATTCAACCTATGTTTATCTCTTAAGCACATCTTTTAAGGCATCTCAGATTCTTCCAGGAAGGGACTGAACGTGGAAGGGACAGAGGGGACCTCTAGAAAAATCCAAAGCAATTATGGACGAAATACAACCTGCAGAAAGAGATGATGCCTTTTACTACACTAGATGATACTATTGGAAGAGTGAGCAAGCTCCCCTCTTGGGCTCAGAGGAAGGGGCCAAGCTGGAAAGTATGTCCTCCTCTTCTGGAGATAGAGTTTCACCTGCAAGCATCACCTCCTTGTACCTCCAGACCCATCATCATGGCTGCAACAACTACTCATAGTCTGTTCTCAGAGAAAACACCATGAGCAGCGCAGCGCCCTAACACGCTAATTCACTCTCGATCTCCAGGTATCAAGATATGCCGCCAGGGATGCTGATAAAGTTGTTGAATGGGGAAAGAAGAAACCAGCCACAGAAAGATCCTGTTGTTCCACTCTTAATGCAGTTTTTGGCCAATTTAATTCCCATTATGAGAGGGCTAACAGGCTATACTATCAGGAGACATTCCCCTCTGTCCTCTAGGTGTTTTGGTCCTACACAAGCACCACAAGAGTCTTTTCAAGCATTTCAGGTGTCCTAAGGCACTCAGTTCATATTACTCATAAATGCAGCAGAAACATGTTTTCTGTTGTATTTGGGCCCTAAAACAGACACAGGACATTTCTCAAGATTTAGTATCTGCCTTGAGTAAAATTAACCCATCGAAATAAGGTTTAATCATCACAAAAGGACAACAGTCCAAGAAGATGGCAAGCATAATGTTCAAAATTTGTAACGTTATGACTTGTTTCTGGAACTGTTTCCTGAAAATGAGGACAAATCCAGCTGGTAAGGGAAGTGGAGGGCACTGACAGCATTCAAAGAGCAACAGCGAATCACTGATACATACACACCCTACAAAATGGAAGAGTGACTAGAAAATCCTTATGCCATGATTAACCCCTGTATAACTCAGCCTCTACGGCTCAGAGGAAGCCAGCACAGTATTAAGCAAAAATTATTACACTGAACAAGTCAGCGGAGCTTTGCAGTCAGAGGGTTATTAAGGCCTCAACTGTGCCTGAAATTTCATGCGTACATTTGAGGATCTGCTCCAATGTATTTATTGTGAAACCAGCAATGCCACATTTGAAAATCAACTATTCTTCTCAAAAAATCTCTTATCTAAGCTTTATGACCTTAGAAGACTGGCACCATTCAGTAATTCCAAAAATCACAGAACGCCATCTAACAGAGTGAAATGTAACTAAACAATTTCAAATGGGGAACAACATCTTGGCAAGTCACTTACAAAAGCCCATTAATGAAATTAACTAGTTAAGGTATAAACAGTAAAACTTCTACTCAGCAAATTCAGATTACATTTTTTACATTGATGGGCTCTCATTGATGAAACCCTTTTTTCTAGAGCAAATGGGGAGGGATTTGTACGAACTAACCCACCAGGCAGAACTGGTATTGAGCAGATGGGGTACTGATATCTTTAACCAGCATCATTAAGTCTCAAAAAGGAAAAATATACTTACGCTTCAAAGAATAAACCAAGCCTGTACTGTCATTAGGAGGTCAGGGGTTGAGGGGGGAGAAGGAAGAAAAAAACAACAAACAAAACCACACACAAAAAAAAAAGCCTTCCACCTCCTACTAGGGAAGCTTACTCAGTTACTGCTCAGTACAAATCTTCTCACACCTCTCCTGAAACAGCTGGTAAATCAAGACTTGAAGGTGTTCTAGTAATTACTACAGCGAAATCAAATGCATTGATTGCTGGATTCAACCCTATGCTGATGAAACCTGTTCCGAATCAGCTGGTGATATAAATTCAAAATCTCTTGTTATAAATCCCACTATTCAAGGGATTGTTTAAAAAACTAAAAAACAACAACAACAAAAAAGTTAAAAAAAAAAACCCAACAACAAAAAATGAAAAACTGTTAAAAACACCAAACAAAATCCCCAAATCTGGTCAATGCAAAGTACATGTTTACGACAGAGGAATGATAAATAACTGCAGCTGTGCACAAACACGACAGTTTCCCAGTATTTCAGATATTATACTTCTAGGTAGAAGAGCTTTTTCTTTTTTTTTCTTTTTTCCCTCCCTTCTCCCAAACAACCATCAGCAGTTTTTATAAAAGACATCTCAGTCAGATAACTGGTTATGGAATCAATAAATGATATGACAGTTCATCCAGTCCGTATAGCACTACGCGGGAAGTAGTGCCCTTCTTGTTAAGGTTCAGTATTAAAAGATATGCTTGAAATACAAAAGGCTGCTGAGCAAACAACACTGAATGTCAAACAATTGGCCATTTCTCACAAATTTTCAAAACCTGCTGAAGAAAATAACTGTGTATAGATAGCAGTATCATTTAAAATTGCCTTTATCTTTTACAAACCATCATAAATTCGGAAGGTGAAAACTTGGTGCTACCCAAGTCAATTGCACCATGTCCTTCAATGAAACCAAAATACAGCCAAAGCATTCTGTAGTTTTACCGGCATTTCAAAGCCATCTGGTTTTTCTACATAACTCTAAAAGGCAAGTTCGTATCATGCTACAACTGCTTAAACATAATCAACTGTCATTTTAATGTGTAATATGGAACCCTTAAAATCTGGTTTTCATTCATTAAATTACACTGGATTAACACGTGACAATTATTTTACCCACAGCATCCAGACACCATCTGAAAAAAAAAAGAGGAGGATGGAAAGATACAGGACCACAAGTCTTAGGGAAACTACGCAGCCATTCCCTATATAGGGCTTTCTAGTTTTAATGGCCTATTTCACAGAACAGTCTCTCGGAAATAAACTCAACCTGTCACTACGAGGCAAACCAACGTGCTGATTATACTAAAATTATGAATCTCTTTC